>NW_019735471.1:1108153-1121736 GCF_002891405.2 Cryptotermes secundus | reverse complement strand
TAGGTGGTGCTCGTATGAATGGGACAGATGAGACATGCATAAAAGAAATTTAATAGAAAATTCTGAAGGAAAGGGTCCATTTGGAAGACCAAGACTTAGAAACGAGAATAACATTATCAAGCATCTGCAGTGACTGAAAGTTTCCTCGTTTTCATAAAACACTCGTTAAAATAAACATAAATAATTTTGTTACTATTATTAATCCGAAATCCAGCAGCCAAACCATTTGGGGTTAAGACTGCGCCAACTTGGAGCTCGTATAGCTGAATAAGCAAAGCGATGAATTACACACTGGCAAGGTAAAGCTGTCCCTGCGCTTAACTTAATAAGCACTACGCCATGAAGGCGTATGGGAGAGTGGATGTATAGGTCCAAATTTTCTTGACCTCGGCACTAGTTGGAGGTTAGTGGTCAGATTCACGCCCCTACCGCTTTACCCCCGGGGAAGGAGCCACCTGTACCCACTGCATAGGAGTTTCGGTGGTCCCCAGAGCCAGTTTGGACAACTTTCAGGAGAGGAAATCCTTGTCCGTAGAGGGACTCGAGGTCCGAACTCTCGGCCGTCCAGCCCGTAGCCAGTCGCTATACCGACTACGCTATACCAGCTTCAGTTACAGACTGGACGGCCGAGGAATCAGGGTTCGATTATCTGCAAGGGAAACGGATTTTTCTTTTATCCACTGCGTCGAGACCGGCTCTGGGGCTCACAAAGTCTCCCACCCACTGAGTACGGTGCATTCTTGCCCCGGGGTTAAAGTGGCCGGACGGTTAAACTGACCACTAACCTTCATATAATACAAGGTTAAGAATGCGTGGAGCTATACCTTCGTTCTCCAGAAGTCTTCATATTGTGCTGATTAATAAATTAAGCACACCTTTTGCCTTAACACTCAATAAATTCATGAATGGGTTTTACAATTTACGGAATTCCATCATGCAAATCACTTAAAATAAGAAAAGACTCCGAAATGATTCAAGTTATTTATTTAAATAACAGATTAATGTTTTTACACCAGCGACACCAACACCATCATGCAGATCACTTGACGTCATAGAGACCCCAACGTAATCAATAAAATAATCAAATAGTTTTACTGTTACTAATAGAATTTCATCATGAACCAAATTACTCAAGAGAGAAACGGTTCCCGAATTTTTATTCAATAGAAATACAACGACTCTTACAATTACCAGCACGAACTTCATCAAACCAGCCACTCGCGGCCATAAAATTACATGTGATTACTTTTGCAGGTGTTGACCACACACATCCGTTCTCAATTTTAATATCATTATGAACTGCGATTGACACTATGGTACAATCCAGTGTCATTAAATAAATAAACGGAACTCCAGTCTGATCCTCCTTCCAACACAGGACTATCATGAGAAAAAGGAAGCATCCTGTAGATGATTAATCTGGTTCCAAATAAAAGCCCAGTCACAGGTCTTCCAAGAATCGCGAGGAGTCAGATGCTTACATTATATGTTGGGTTGTGCTTCCCTTTCAACTTGAAAAACTTTTCTTACTGCCCGAGGGGGAAAAAATGAGAGAGGTAAAGAATTCCGTCAAACACACAAAGAAAGAGAGATAGATTACATTCTGGGCTAGGGTTTAGTAGAAGAATAGTTTGTAAGAAAACTACGCAGTGGGGGCAAGAACCCTGATTACTTCCCATCTTGATTAAATACATAGGGTCCACAGACATGGGTCAAAAGACTCGCGAAGATGTGTTTGGCGAGACTGCTTTTTCATTGTTTCTTTTTATTTTTTATGTGAGTTATTGTACGAGGTTGCTAGAATCTAGACGATATAGCGTCCAATGGTAGGAGGACTGGAAAATCACGATAATTTCCTAATCAGGGCACTACCCCTACATCTGCCTGGAAAGACTGAGGAAAACCAAAAGAAGAAGTTTTGGGAAAATCGCCTAATTTCCTCACATACGACATGGACCGCATAGAAAAAGAAGCCCCCAAAAATTATTCTTTGCCGCGGGAAGGTATTTACCGAGTGGTTACCTAGCAACGATAAGGGGATACACAGACGCACACGCATGCGCACAACAATTCTTCCCTTGTTGCGCGCATTCTTTGCCTCTGGGACGTGTCTAGGAAGCCGCTGTCTAGCAATAAAAAAGGGATACAGATACACACACACAGACTGATGAGAGGGATTTATGAAGTACGCCGCTGAGATGGGTTCAGGTGCCATGATACTGTCACGTGTTTATGGCTAAGCTAAGAATAACCCACAATCAATCTTAAACCGAACCCTTGACGATCGAAGACTCGCTCCATTCTTGTTCTCGTTCTACGACTAACATCCGTTTTACGACTTGACTACTTATATAGTCTCGGGCCGGAACCATGGAAAACACATCCGTTGCCCAGAAATCACATAAAGAACACTTCTTCCTCCATTGTTGTAATTACAGCGCGTTGCATAGCAATGGAAATTATCCAATTGTTGCGTGCATATTTCGGGCGTTGTCTAGAAATGGGTCTACATGTCACATTATGCATACCAAGTCTCGTAAAGCCTGGTTCACACGTGCAAAAGTCAATGCGGAGTTTCACAGACACATACAGATACCGTGGCGATAGCATATACCTACTTTTACTTTCATAAAGACTAGGGAAGAAAGACAAGAATATAGAAGATCATTTGTTATGGCCAGAATCGGAATGAAGCACCTCATGGATACAGGCACATAAATATTTCGCTAAAAAATTAGTCTATCTATTTATCTATCTATCTAAGGCCGCGCCATAGCTCAAGCGCTTATTAGCTGGTTTTCCACCGCGATGGCCCAGGTTCGATCCCAGGTCTGGTCAAGTGGGATTTGTGGTGGAGAAAGTGGCCCAGGGACGGGTTTTCTCCGAGCACTTTGGTTTCCCCTGCCAATCCTCATTCCATGAAATTCTCCTTGATCATACTCACCCGGGGCAGGCTACAATANCTATCTATCTATCTACCTATCTATCTATCTACGGTTATACAGTCCTTTTGTTGGACCCTGGCCTTTTTCAGTTCGTTAATCTTATACACAGTCGGTAGACCTCCTTGAACGGGGGATCAGCCCGTCGCAAGGCCTACCTACACGCAGAACAACACAAACACAGAATAAACGCACATAAACATCCATGTCTTAAGTGGGATTGGAACCCACGATCTCAGCGTGCGAGAGAGCGAAGACAATTCATGTTTTAGACCACGCGGCCAGTGTCATCGCCCAGAAAATCTTTTATGTTTACTTAAAACAAACCATGTCTCTTTAGGTTAATATCCAGTATCCCGCCCCACAAGTGCATGTACCTTCAACAGCAGCTCAGTATGTAATTTGATGTGTTTGCCTCCGAATTCGCCAGTACGTGGATCTCCATGTATCGCTTTCATGTTGCTCGGGTTTGCCTACTTTCTCGAGGTTCGGCGGCTAACACAGCGACACAAAAATTATCGGTTTCGGGTCTGAAATTATATGTTGCGAGTCTATTCCCGCAAATTCATTTCAATTCAATTCTTTACTCATGTTTGTATACGTGCTTACTCAGCACCGCAAAGTCCAATTGTACAGCAAGCATGAGTAAAATAAGGAAACAAGTCAAACGCATGCACAGAAACAAAAGAAAGACGAGGCGAACTGTACCATGCAGATAAAATGAAAATTCAATAAGTGTAATCACGCCAACCATTAAGCAGTAAGAAAAAAGTACACGTATATACACATATTTTTTTCATTGGCGCTACAGCCCTCATTTGGGCCTAGGCCTACCTCCATGAAACTCTCCGTTTTCACTTCGGTTTCACTAGATCTTAGACATACGGTAGGGCTCCTTGGGCGGGTGATCAGTTCGTCGCAAGGCCTCTACCTGTACACAAACACAGAAAAACGCACACACACACAAACTAAACATCCATGCCCTGAGTGCGATTCCAACCCATGATCCCGGCTTCCGAGTGAGCGANCTCATTTGGGCCTAGGCCTACCTCCATGAAACTCTCCGTTTTCACTTCGGTTTCACTAGATCTTAGACATACGGTAGGGCTCCTTGGGCGGGTGATCAGCTCGTCGCAAGGCCTCAACCTGTACACAAACACTGAAAAACGCACACAAACACACACACACAAACATCCATGCCCTGAGTGGGATTCGAACCCATGATCTCGGCTTCCGAGCGAGCGAAGACAGTACATGCCTTAGACCCCCGGGCTACTGTGACCGGCAATTAAGAATTTAGTACTATAAAATATTGTGACGTGTTGCACAATGGAGGACACTCCTCCCTCCCCCGCGGTACGTGGCGGCATCGTAGCGCTGTCGTTACAATGGTAATAGCGAAACCGTGTTTAGAAACATCAGCAGCTGAAGCAGAGGGAACATTTTCACTCGAACAGCAAACACAGCACTTAAAAGAGTCTGTGAAATGTCGAGCAAGAATTCGATGATCATGAATTTCCAGAAGAGAATGACAGAATTTTCAATCGAAGTAAAATTGAAAAAGGAAAACATATTGTAATAGCAATTACGCGTAAGGGAAGTAACAGTGACGCCAGTGAGAGAGCACAGCATAATGTCATTTATTTTCAATAACGTGTATGAAGTTAGATTTCCTCGACTAAATCCGATACCCTGATCACACACATGACAGTCAGAAAGTTGTAACGTGGACATATTCGTCGTTATCTTCTTCTTGTTTTCTGTACAAGTAATATGAAAGTACATGCAGCTTATTTACTTACTTACTCATGGAGCTAAGCCCTTCATGAGGAGCCGCCAATTCTGCAGCTACTCAAGAACTCTCCAGTATTTTATGGAACCCGAATGTCCATCACCTTGTTCACAAGAGCCCTCCAGTGGTCTCTATCCTGAGCCAAATTAATCCAATCCATACCATCCCATCCTATTTCTCTATGATCCATTTTAATATTGTCCACCCAGCTACGCCTTGGTCTTCCCAGTGGACATACAGTTTATTTTGAAATTAAAGAAAAATAACGTTATTTAAATGAGAATAACTTGCATTAACTAATCACTGGTTTGGCTATTTCTATCGGACCCTACACTGTAGGTATCTATATTCGTAAACACTGCATCCTGTTGTGTATGTCACTACTACGTAAATTTGTCCGTTGTTCACAACAATTCTACACTTCAAATAAATATTTGATGGGCTCCAATGTAGATAAAATCAGTTAGATTATTAAGATGTTGCTTTAAGATACATGTTTTGGTCATTTACGATCGTAATCATGCGTTTATAAACAGTAAAATGCATGAAAGTTCGTTACTGGACTGCTATTAATTACGTCATGTACAGGTTTCTACATAGGATTACAAACAAAAAAATAAACTCCTTGGTTTTAGCCCGCAAGCGAACTATACCGACCGAGCGACAGCCGCTTGTCGGCGAAGTTAGTGCCAACTTTAGCGGATAGAGGGTGTCACGTGCTCAGCCCAACGAATTCCCCCGGCCGTTAATTTCGGTTTTCTAAACCGGAGCCGCTATTTCTTTGAAATAGCTCCTCAGTTATCCTCACAAGGCTGAGTGGAACCCATTCCAGACCCACTACTTCTCATAAAATCTGGTAGGGCCCGGAATCGAACCCTGACCTCTGGATCTGTAGGCAGGAACTCTGACCACTAGACCACAGAGGCGGTCTTTCTACATAGGATTATAATATTTCAATACATTGAAATACTTGCAATTATTAATAAAGCTTATTTTAAAATTATTGCCGTTTTTCTAAAAATTACCCTGCATAAATTGATTTTATCTACATTCGAGTCTATCAGTTATTTATTAGAAGAGTAGGATTTTTGTGAGTGACTGACAAATTTATACAAAAAAAAAGGTAAAGTTATCCATGTAACATGCCATGGAGACCCATGGGGTTCTGAGACGTCGACGTCCCATATTTTCTAGATAATTGGCTCAGAGATGAAGGTGATGATGTCAGCTTTAAGCGGCGACCGACTTTTACCCACAGGAAGGTTCCTGGTACAAATTTCTGTTAGAAGCTGAGTCGACCTCAGGGCCATATTGCGACTGGAAGGATTAGGTAAAATGAAAACAAACCAATGACCTCAGCGGTGATTGAACCCGCGACTTTCCATCTTGTAGCATGGTGCCTCAACCAACTACGCTACCGCTACCCCCCGGGAGAAAAATTTACATAGTAGAGTAAATATTTCCTACCCTTTATCTGAGGATGGAAACTCATCTATAAGTACTTTCCCGTAAGGTTGTGTTCTTTAGGATACCGGGTGATGGATAAGGTCCAAAAACCGAGTAATTCAGATTGTTATACACTGTCGTCAGAACACTTTAGAATCTATTCAAGGATATGGATTCTCTCAAGCCTATAGAGGGGACACTCTGTAGTACGTTGAAGAATACAGAGTGACCCAAATTCAGTTAACCTAAAACATTCTCTCATATTAATAAGAACGTTCATATTTAAACCTACCAGTCATTTTGTAGATCGGTATCACAGCTTTGTACTTCGTGCGTTGTGCGTTGTGCGTTTTGAGTTGTGGAGTTGTGAGTTACGAGTTGTGAGTTGCGAGTTGTGAGTTGTAAGCTGAGTTACGAATTGAACTCGTAGGATCTAATTTCGATAAATTCAATAATTAATAAAGAAGTTTTTATGTATTTCATTGTGCATTTTTCTATCCAGTTAATTGACTTTTGGGCAATTCTGTATAATAATAAAAATAATAATAAATTCCTCTCTTGGGCGCGAACCTGGTCGCCATACAAACTGCACTCAAAGTGGAATCACCATATGCTTCCGGCGCTAATAATGAGAGAAAAATTCGGAAATATAAAACCGGATATAAAATTGGACTTTAAGTTACTGTCTCCGCTGACATTCTCGTTACGTGCACAAGATTCATCATGCTGAATATTAAAATTTAACGTGATGCTCATATTTTTGACCAACATTTCTTAAACATCTGATGTTGAGATGAAATAGGACATGTCCCTTGTGTCACTCTTCCTGCTCAAAACCAGTTTGTTTCTTCAGGTAACATAGAGAGGCAATTAATTGTATGTATGTATTGTTGTTATTGTTGCAGGTTGTCATGGAGATAGGAAACGTCTGTCAAGACCCTGCCGACATATCGTAGAGTCATCCTAGTTGTTAGCGGTCTACAATGCAGACGCTTTCAGCTCAAGGCTCAGTCGTACAATGTGCAACATTCTTTTTCGAATTGGGGCTACCGTGTTCATATTTTCAAACAGAAAGATATCAACTAGGTCATGGATAGAGGACAAACATCTTTCCCTTATACATTTCTGTTATAAGATCCTGCTGGTCAAACTTCACGGTCGAGTGGGCTTCATATTCTGGGGTTCCAGTCTCAAACCTTAGTCCGGAGAGAGCTACCTTGACTGAGGTTTTTCGTGGTCTTCATCCATCCATAAAAATGGCAGGAACCTTCCGCATAATTTCTAATTCGTTCCTCTCCAATCATCATTTTGTTGAATTTGTACAGGCCTAGACTGTGTTACTGNACTGTGGACCTGTCGTCTTGACAGATTACTGATGATGATGAGACTGTGCTACTTTCATCATCATTAAATAAGCCGTAAATAAGCAAATAAGTACGAGACTATTTATATGACTGTAACAGCCTACAAGGTGATATGGAAAGATGTAATCGTCCACTTTCCTTTGATACAACACGGACACCACAGAAAACCAAGAATTTATTAGGGAGAGATAGACATACACACAGCAAAGTGATTTCATAAGCCTCCTAACAGATATTAGGGCGATATATAGACAGAGGGACAGGGGAATAAACAGAGAGATGTACAGACGTAGGTGGATACACAGACAGAGAGCAAGGTGGTCTCATAAACATCCTTCATTTTTTTCAAAATAAAAAAAGTAAGCTAAAATGGAACCCCAGAATTTGCGTTTTCATCTAGAACTGTAACGGTCACTACATGAAGAATGGCATTAAGATTTGTGGGGCGCATTTCACAGAGTGGAAAACAAACAAGACAATCTCAAAGAAAGAAAAGTCTTGGGATCTTTGGAGATCCAGGCGAAATATTAAAATTAAATTGATTTAGAAAAGGGAATTTTGACGCGAACTTGTCTGAATTGACTGAGTACTGCTTCCGTGGCGTTGGATGTTGCGTTCTTGTCAGAGCATTTTTGATTAGATTATGGACCACAGGCTGATCAACGAATGTCATGCACCATAGTACGTGGTATGACTTTGTTGACTGATTCATCTTCCACTTTATAAGGCTGGGACCACACGAGCGCACGAAGTACGTCCTTTGCAACGAACGTACTTTATGACAGACGTTGCTGAGGACACCACACAGTTGCAGAATGCGGTGCGTAGTTTTTTGTATGCAATGGAGCCAGAAGAAAGCGTAGCATTCGCCTCTCTTGTTTATTTCTACAACGGACGTCACGACGTTCGTTACAACGGACGCATTTTGTGCGTTCGTGTGGCCCCAGCCTAAACGTAGTCACACACCACATGACGGCAATCGTCATAGGAGAATAGGCCTCTGCCTCTTTTACACTGAAAATGTCGGCAACAGATTATTCCAGAACACTAATAATAATAATCCTGATTACAGTGCAACACATTTCAGAAGAGAGTATTTCTCCTGGTAATATCTCCTTTTATTAATTCATAACTGATTGGTTCAGAGAACATACTGAATCCCCTAAACAACAAATGGAGGACAGAAGAATGGAAATTGAGCCTGTAAAAGTGCTTGCAGATATAATTGCCTAGTCTATAAGACATTGGCCTATCACAGTGGCCGCGCGGTCTATAGCATTACCTGTCTTCGCTCGCTCTAACGCTTGGATCGTGGGTTCGAATCCTACTCAAGGCATGGATGTCTGTCTGCGTTTATTCTGTATTTTTGTTGTTCTGTGTGTAAGTAGCGGCCTTGCGACGGGATGATCCCCCGTCCAAGGAGTCCTACCGACTGTCTTAAGATTAAGAAACAAGGCGTTTCAAGAATATTCTATGCTCCAGAGGGAGTAACAGGAAAAGGAGATAGAAGAGAGAGACAGGGCAATGATGGAAACAGAGAAATAAGCACATCTTTTAAACAGATATAGTGGGAAGCTGAAACTTCAAGACAGCATTCCAGAATATGTCCCTACGGTTCTTTCATAAAAGTCTTCATACTATGATTAAACTTGTCAAAGAAGATAGGATCACTATAACTCTAGGGGATTAAAAATGAAACCGTCCGATAGCTGAAAGACAGAAAAAAAAATGTATGGATCTAACCAAATTGACATTGCAAGTTCTTCCACGAGAATTTGATATTTAAGCAGCAGATCGACAATTCCCTGAAAATTTATTGCTGCCTTCATGAAAGCCCACCAAATGAACTCTCATTTTAGTGACAGCTGAATTCTATTACTTTACTCACCATTTTCCTAAAATTTATTTTGATATTATTCTTACCGCTAGGACCAAGTCCCCAAATGTTCTCTTTTCTTCTTGTTTTTGCACCCAGAATTTCTCGATTGGGAAATACATGAATACGGAATTTGGTGAAGTAAGCTTTAGGAAGACGAACCCCCAAATGCCTTATATCCTACAGGATAGCAAATCCACCCGCCATGAATTGTTTGATGATTGGTTCATTAATTATTATGTTTCATTTGAATTTATTATTTTTGTGTCTTTCGATATTTATTTTTTGGAGAATTTGAAGTTTTTTTTATGTAATTGTGATTTGATTAATCCCTTGTCTGACGTTTTAAAGCATCAATATTTACTTGAGAAATGAAGCAAATATATTTGGGTACAGTCGCTTGGTTTGTATAATGATTGTTTTAAACAAGATTGAAAAGAGACAAATGATAACACTATAGCCATTGCTATAAGTTGTACTCACAATGATAATTATAAAGTACAAAGCATAAAATAATAATTGGACTTAATAACTTCTGCTGAACAAAGTGTTTTATTTTCGAATATTATTTAAAAGCGGGGAACAACTCAGTGTAGTCACTAAGACAAGGGATAGACAACTAAGGAATTAAGATCCGGTTCACAAACTTACAGCAATAATATTAATTTCCTACTGAACAGAAACTAATGCATTTACATCGACTATTATTTAAGCGTTTGTGAGCGTCTTCTGTCTCCCCACGGCGTCCAGACTGCCCCCCATTCAGTGTTTATCGGGGTCGCTTTGCCCTTGGATAAACGGGCTGGCGCGTGGTTCAGAACTACCGAGGTTAAGAATCTGTGACACACAGAGCCTAGAGCGGCCTAGAGCATCTCTCTAGGTTTTTATCTGGTGCTTGGTTCGAATTTCAATGGGGACTCTGGCTAGTTCAACATTAATGTGTGGGCAAGAACCTTTGGTGATGCTTTGAGAGGCCTTATGTTTCGCCACATCGGCTTACAGGTAACCACTACAGAGATTTCCTCTTACATGCTCTGCCAAAGCTACTGGAGATATACCACCAGTGGAGCACGAATGTGGTGCATGCATGATGATGCTCCGGAACATTTTAGCGGTTCTGTGTGAGATTTTCTCAGTAACACCTATCATGACAGATGGACAGGTAGAGGAGGACCCTCTGCATGGCCTCCACGATCCACGTCAGATTTGAATCCTCAGGATTTTTGTCTGTGGGGACACGTAAACATCCCTGTGTATGCAGCTCCTGTTGACAACGAAGAGGTACTTCACCATTGCACTGTGCATGCCCCTCAAACTATCAGCAACTACTCCCAGCACCTTTAAAAGGATGTTGAGGTCCATGCATTGAATCTCATGGAGGACATTTTGAGCACTTTTTATAAATACACTATTTTAACTAGAACTCAAATTAAATGTTTCTAATTTTTTTTCTTCTTTTGGTATGTGTAACTCGTACCCAAAAATTTGTCCGCACCTTTCAGTTACAACCTGAAAATTTTAGATATTGAATGAGTCGTTAAAGAACTTAAAAAAAAAAAGAATACTTGGAGTTATGGTACCACTGCTACATACGTATTCATGGGATGACGCTTAATTAAGTGCAAGAAAATTTGTACATTCTTGTTATTTAAAATGGTCGATTTAAACACTGACCGCCCCTGTGGTCTAGTAGTCAGAGTTCCTGGCTACAGATCCAGAGGTCCCGGGTTCGATTCCCGGCACTACCAAATTTTATGAGAAGTAGTGGATCTAGAACGGGGTCCACTCAGCCTCGTGAGGATAACTGAGGATCTATTTGAAGGAAATAGCGGCTGTGGTCTAGAAAACCGAAATTAACGACCGTGGGGATTCGTTGAGCTGACCACGTGACACCCTCTATCTGCTAAAGTCGGCACTAACTTCGCCGACAAGCGGCGGTCGCTCGGTCGGTATAGTTCGCTTGAGGACTACAGGCCTCGGAGTTCTGTATTTAAGCACCACGAGAATGCATTTATGGAGAAGTTTTCAAACGCCAAAGTTCGAGCCAAGCTGACAATCAAATTTATTTCGTGGTAAGTGGGTCTATTATCCGTCCACACTCAACACCTGTTACAACAAATAAAGTTTAAGTAAATCACAAAAAGTTAAATCAGGTTTCGTCATATTTGTGTCAGCCTCCAACGAATCCGTAAGTGAGACATGTTCTTCGTTGAAAACATGAAGTGTTATGTCTCGACCACTCAGAACAGCAAAAGTAATTCTTCTGCGTGTCGGGTTACTGAATTCGAATAGCAGCAGGAAATACGGTGGCAACTATGAAGAGTTGAGTCTTCTGACATGTGACGTAGAGATGTGAGAGATCGTTACCAATGTTTCGGAAGTACGTGCTGCCTCCATCTTCAGAAGAGTGAGATGTTGAGTTTACTTTTCTATCCTGACGATGTAGGAAAAATGTAGCTACTCAGCGTCCGTACCAATATACAAATTTACACAGTGCCACACTGCAGAAGACAGTCAAGTTTGACCCTATGCTTAATTATTTAAACATCACTCCAAGAAGACGTATGTGAGAGTGGAGGTATAGTTCCAACATTGTTGACCATGACACTAGACGGAGATTAGACGTAAGCTTCACGCCCTAGTCGCTTTATTCCCAAGAAGAGATCGCCAGGTACCCGTTGAATATGAGGGCATCAGAGCAGGTCTGGACGTCAGGAATCGAACTTCCGTCATCGAGCCCGTCCCTATACCGATTGAATCATCGTGGCTCTTTCTCACAAGACAATAATTTTTGTAATACGATTATTCTTTCAATTTGCCAATCTGGATCCCTGATTTATCTTGCTGTGTGACAAAGAGCAATACTCATGCAAACAAAACGGAGTACATTGCACCGTATTCGCTTTCTACATGTCAAGCTAAGCGTGAAGAAACCCTGCCAAGGAGAGGCTGGAAGGAAGGAGGTTACAAACAACGAAGGCGGTGACGCAAGAGACAAGAATCAGGACTTGAGGTTGGAACTAGCAGCGTAATCTTGCTTCAATCGGTACCTTCTTTTTTTAACAACAGTCTGTGTATGAAGTTTTTGATGTAAGCCCCTCCTCTTAACCAATGACTAATGGTGATTTTAACCCTGGAAATATCTTGAACATAGCTTTACACCTCTCTTCATGGCGCACCGGACCAATGACTAGTCTCTTAGACTACAGCGACAGGTAACCCCTCCTTCCGTCCCGTCTCCAAGACAACTTACACGCGAGTATGTTAAACAAAACAAAAGAAACAACATGAAGAATTGTAAGAGATGAAGATGCCGTCTTAAGGGAGAAGATAATGAAAATAAAAAAAAATGAAGGAGAATGTGGCTGAAGAGGAGTGATGAGTGTTTCAGGTAGTAAAGAATAGGAAGGAGGAACAGCTTCAATAAAGAGGTCTGCTTGGCACTCGCATGCGCAGATGTGCAGATGTTACAGCGTGTCACGTGACTATCGAGTTGATGAGTAGAGGCGCGAAAGATCGTGATTAATTTATACGCTTCTGTGCGTGTTTTTTCTGCCCACAACAATTTAATTTGGGAACAACTAGTAAACATATATTATGATATAATAATTGTATAGAATAATTCAATTACTTTGACCTAAGCCTAATAATATTCATTTTATCTGCTCATTCATTAATCCTGTTATGTACACCCTACAGATATTAACATACTCTTTGTGATAACGTCACCATGGGCGCCGCCAACCATCTTTCTGAGGGGAGGGGGAGAGCAACAAGTTAAATTTTGTTACAGACTTGAGCTGTCTTTAATGAACCGTTAGAGTATCCATGATATAAGCCGCGCCATAGCTCAAGCGGTTAGTCGCTGGCTTCCCACCTAGGCGGCCCGGGTTCGATCCCGGGTCTGGTCAAGTGAGATTTGTGGTGGACAAAATGGCCCTGGGGCAGGTTTTCTCCGAGTACTTCGCTTTCCCCTGCCAATCTTCATTCCACCAATTGCTCCACAATCACCCTCACCTATCATCTGGGGCTGGTACAATAGGCCAGAAGTGGCCGCAGTACAAGGGACTTAGTCCCACCCCACTAGCAATAAAAGAAATCCACGATATAAGAATAATATTCTTAAGATAAGAAAGGATAAAGTTGTACTTGCGCTTAACTAA
>NW_019735471.1:1053334-1107259 GCF_002891405.2 Cryptotermes secundus | reverse complement strand
ATTGATTTACCTCAGGATAGGGACCAGTGGAGGGCTCTTGTGAACACGGTAATGAATCTTCAGGTTTCATAAAATGCTGCGAATTTCTTGAGTAGCTGCAGAATTGGCGGCTTCTCAAGAAGGGCTCAGCTCCATGAGAGAATAATAATAACAACAAACGGACTGATAGTACGACGGAGTGTGGTACTAGAGTGGACACAGTTCGTATCTCGACCAGGGATTGGTTGTAGATTTCTGATTCTTGGTGTGCTTATATTTAGTAAAACCAAACGAATTTCGAAAAAAAAAATGTCATTTAATAGGGAAAGCCGACAAGAAATAACCTCAGAAGCTGATAAAGCTTCGTTAAATAATATACGAACCAACAAACTGGACATGGCAAGCCAAAACGCATATTTACGTATATGGCCTACGTAAAATAGAAGAGAAATAAATTGTAATTATTACTGTTCGCTTGAGTGTGGTTGTTATTTATAGTAGATGCATTTTGCTGTTATGCACACATGCACTAAAACTACGCATATTACCGCAGTAGACATAACAATTTGGCGAGTTCATGTGCTTTGCAGGGAGGTGTCACTGCAGGCGTACGAATATTCATTACAAACATGGACAGACCAGGGAAACCTTGCTGTTCTGTCACCATGACAGCAAGATTCGGCGCTCAGCACCCAAAACTTGAGGCAATAAACCGGTCCATTGTCTATATCGAGCTGCACATGTGTACCGACAGTTTCGGTGTCACAGAACATGTGAATGTCGCAGCGACGTTTTTTCTTTATATTACATTGGGAGAAAACTGGGTGGGGGGGGGGATGTGGTAGGGTGTATTGTGTGTTAAGGGGCTTCCTTCCTCTTCCGCTGGGCTCTGCTGATAGACATTAACCCTCCCCACTACCGGCATGAGGACACATTTATAAGAAAAGTGACATATCTTCAAATGTCCGAAATGCAGACAGAGCGAGGTTGCTTACAAACATAAGCATACAAATTTCAGGAGCCTCAATAGCTCAGTCGGTACAGAGAATGGACTATGGTCTCGACGCCCGAGGGATCGGAATTTGATCCGTCCGTCCTCCCATCCGTCTATCTATCTATGGCTCTACAGCCCTTTGTTGAACCTTGCCCGCTTTCTCAGCTTCTTTATCGTGTACACAGTCAGTAGACCGTTGCAAGATCTCTACCTGCACATAGGACAGCACAAACACAGAACAAACGCGCACAGACATCCATGCCTCGATTGGGATTCGAACCCATGATCCCAGTGTTGGAGCGGGCGAAGAAACTTCATGCCTTAGACCGCGCGGCCACTGTGATCGGCGGCCTCAGGGCACTTCACACTTACTCAATGGAACACAGGTCTAGGTAGTTTGAATATGTCTACATGAAATCAAGCTCTTCGAAATGTGGCGTTGGAGAAGGATGGAGAAGATCAGTTGGACCGATTATGTGAGAAATGAAGAAGTGTTATTTAGAGTCAGTGAGCAGAGGAATATCCTACACCAAATAAGAAAACGGAAGGCTAATTGGATTGGTCATATCTTACGCGGTAACTGCCTTCTAAAAGAAGTTATTGAAGGAAAGATAGAGGGGCGGATAGAAGTGACCAGAAGACGAGGAACAAGACGTAAGAAGATGCTGGATGACCTTGGGGACAGAAGAGGATATTTTCATTTGAAGGAGAAAGCTCTGGATCGCATCAAGTGGATGAACTGTTTTGGAAGAGACTGTGGACCTGTCGTCTTGACAGATTACTGATGAAAGAATGAAATCAAGCTGTAGCCTATTACAGTGGGTTAAAGGACCCACAGAGTACGTACACAATTATATGTCAGGTTGACAGAGATAACAACCTCTGAAACAATGTAGGCCTGTACTTCCTTCATCCAGACAAAGGACAATCCCTAGATTTATGCGATTTGTGACACTATTACACGGAACGTATGGTTTCTTTATTATTTGCGTCTCGTTTTATGATTATTGCCATGTGCTCTCTCACATAGAGCACAAAGGACAGCCATAAGTACTCTCACCTGTGATATGTGCTCTCATTCTCTGAGTTATCATAACTATAACAATACATCGTCATATTTCTGAGGTCCACACATAGATAACCGAATCTCTCATACTAAGGGGAAGTTTTCTTTTTTATTTTAGACATATGTTTCTATATTCTTCTACCAGAGGGTTCGATAAGACTCACAAAATATGGCAGACCAGTACGGTGCAATGTTACACGCATTGAGCAACCCTGTTGCACTATATAGATCTGACTTTGCGTTTTACTTTTTGCCGTCTGTGTGCAACTTCGGTTAGTATTCACTCGTCTTCCTCCCTTTCCTGCTTCGCCCTAATCAGCCATCTTCAAGTGGACAGGTTGTTGTGATTAAAAAAATCAGTCGCTCACTGTAAAGCTCTTCCCTTATGTGGTTGCTTCGAATTACTTCTGGTTATGTGGTTTAACCGCCTGCTTTAATTTTGGTATCCTTGAGCTGCATGTGTTTGTCTTACCAAACAAAACCATAAGTAACATCAATAATACATATAAAGTAAAAAAGTGAAGGTATCCCTGTAACAGGCCGTGGAGGCCATTGGGTTGTGAGATGTTGAGGTTCCCACATTTTCTAGACAATCCGCTCATAGATGGCGGCAAGGTTGTCAGCCCTACGCGCCTGCCGCCCTTTACCCTCAAGAATATTCAAAGAATATTCCTGGTACTCACTTCTGTTAGAGGCTGAGTCGAGCCCAGGGCCATATTGCGGCTGGAAGGATTAGGTCAATTGAAAATAGTCCAATGACCTCATCGTGACTTAAACCCGCGACCTTCCGGCTTGTAGCATAGTGCCTCAACCAACTACGCTACCGCGTGCCCCAAAATAATACATATATACCTCAAAATAAAACCCTAACATAACACAACACATATTACAGGTAAGAAAAACACGTGCAGCTCTAGGACACCTAAATTAATACAGATGGTTAACCATAACCACGTGGTTAATGATGAAACCGGAAGTAATCAGAGACAGTCACATAAGGGAAACAAAACAGCATTACAGTGAGCAGCAGGTTCCTTCATCACAACAACCTGTACACCTGAAAATGGACGGTTAGGCCGAAATATGTAGTGATACACAATAAAGAGAACATGACGAGAGAATATTAACTGACGTTGCACATAGACGCCACGAAAAAAAAACGCAAATTCAGTACGTTGTAATCTTAACTTTGTTGTAGAGGGTGAGAATGAACAATTTATCTTACTTCGAGGGATGATATATGGAACCAAATATAACAAAAAGTCTTAGTGAACGGTGGTGACAAATGTTTCGAAACTGTGTTTCAGGTGCACAAAGTTCAAGCATCACGCAACATACTTCTAACCAACATTAAATATGTACAATATCTTACAAACATAAAAATAATTTATTAATATCACTAAGGCCATGTTAAGTGGGGCCCTCGTCACCACGCATGGCGCGTGCGCGTTCTCAGGTTGACTGCTTCCAGACATGAAGGGTAGCTACGAATATATTGAATAAGCAGTCGCGGACAGCCGACAAGTTGTGATCCTCCAGTTTGGGGGTTGGGTGTGGGACTAACAACTCCTCGCTTTAAAAAATAAGCTTGTTACAAAAAGTCAAGAAGGGTCTTACACCTGCACGGATTCCTTGGATAAACGAGATAAGTTAAGGAAAATGGATATGATGTTTGTTATGCGGAATGCAATAAGTCTGCACAGCGCAGGTTCGCTCATGACAGCTGCGAAAGAACTATCAGAATATACCGTATTTACGCATGTATAGGCCGCGTGCGTGTATAGGCCGCAGCACAATTTTCAGACAGAAATTATAGAAAAAATAATTTTCTTTGAATATTATTTCAGGAGTATTACACCCTGTATTACTAATTATGAATATAATTTTTTTTAAATGAAGTGTGATTTCGAATATTTCGAATATAAGCCGCACCCCAGTTTTCCTCTTGAATTTCTGGCAAAAAATGTGCGGCCTATACATGCGTAAATACGGTAAGTTAGATTTAATGGGAGTACAGGGGATCAGATGTAACTGAGATGACACTGAAACAGCGGAAAATATACATTTTTCTACGGAAAGAGGAATTACGTACAGGTTTTTTGGTACATAAAGAATTATATCAGCAGTTAAGAGGGTAGATTTCGTTAGTGATAGGATGTCATACGTAATACTAAGAGGTCGCTGGTATGATATCATCGTTTTGAATGTTCGTGCCCCAACGAAAGATAAAATTAATGATATAAATGACAGCTTCTACGAAGAACTAGAACATGTATTTGATAATTTCCCGAAGTACCATATGAAAATTTTGTTAGGAGATTTCAATACCAAATTAGGTAGGGAAGACATTGTTCTATGCTGATGATGTGAATCTACTTGGAGATAACATAAATACCATAAAGAAACGCACAGAAACTTTAATTGACCCCAGTAAGGACGATAGAGTAGAAGTAAACGCAGATAGAAGTAGTATATGTTGCTGTCTCGTCATCACAATTCAGGGGAAAATCATGGCATAAACATAGCTAACAGATCCTTTGAAAATGTGGCACAGTTCAGATATTTGAGAATGACAGTAGTAAATCAAAATTTGATTCAGGAGGAAAATAAAAGAAGATTTAATTTGGAGAATGCTTGCTACAATTCAGCCCAGAACCGTTTGCCTTCTCGTCTGCTATTTATAGACGTAAAAATTATAGTATACAATTAGAATATTCAAGCCAAGGAGGACGAGATGGGCAGGGCATGTATAACGAATGTGGAGAAGATGAACGCTTATAGGCTATTGGTGGGAGAGCCAGAAAAGAGACTACTAGGAAGCCGAAAACGTAGGCCTTGAATACTACTCTCATTAAAATGGGTCTTTGAAATATACACGTAGGATTGGGTGATATGGATTGGATTGATCTGGCTCAGCATAAGAACCAGTGGAGGGCTCTTGTAAACACGGTAATGAACGTTCGGCTACCATAAAATGCTGGGAAATTCTTGAGTAGCTGCACTACTGGCAGCTTCTTAAAAATTGCTCAGCTCAATGAAGTCAGTAGGTTAATATCACTAAGGAATTTCATAAAACACCTTTCATCTCTCTCTCACCGCCTTATGATGTTCTCTCTTCCTGTACTGTTCACTACATTTCGAAATACACAATTTCCAGATGCAACCTTTGACACGTTACATTTATTTACGTTACGAGTGGCCGTGATAAACATTTTTTTTCCTTGGCACTACAGCCCCAGTGGTCCTAGGCCTACCTCCATGAACTTCTCCGTTCACTTCGGTTTTTCTAGATCTTACACATTCGGTAGGACTCCTTGGGCGGGTGATCAGCTCGTCGCAAGGCCTCTACCTGCACACAAACACAGAAAAACGCACACACACAAACTAAACATCTATGCCCTGAGTGGGATTCGAACCCACGATCCCGGTTTCCAAGCGAGCGAAGACAGTACATGCCTTAGACCGCTCGGCTACCGTGACCGGCTGTGATAAACATATACTGCACCTAATATAATCCATTGATGACAAAATCAATCAGCAGTAGAAATATTAAACTGCTTCAATCCTTTTTCTCATTTATAGCATCAACTGTTCTTGTGAGTGCTATTAACCGGATCGAAATCTATTAGAGCATCGGGTGAAGTGGAACAATATGGACTGCATCAGATTAACCCTAAATTTTTTATTGTACAAGTACGAACCAAAATCTGATCCAAGGCCATGAAGGGCATTTAGAAATGAAGTGCAATCACATGTCCGGAATCATGTTTCAGAATTTTCGGCAAAACGAGGCAAACATTTGAGTCCGATGCATAGCCCTATTTAGCATCATAATGGGGACGAGTTCTGGACCTAAGACACGGTAAGAATGAATTTCAAAATTGAACCTGATCCCATTCGTAAGACACGAATAATAGGAAGCGCGTGTGCAGTGGATTTGCTCCCACAATGCATCACGACGCATGCTTCTGACAGCCACATCCTCACACGCCCCGGTAAGCAACAACACACCCCCTACCATTATACGGTTCCTCAGACATGCTCCAGGCAGAGGGTGGTTTCACCCCCCTTCATCTATAATTTCCTTTTATACAGCATGAACCACAAACTTGTTTCTAGCGTAGAAATGGGCACATGTGTCCTAAAACAGAACTATCAGTATTTTGACTTCATTTATCAATAGTAGGATAGTCCAGATTGTTGTATTCTGGGTTTTGACACTGTGTATTAAAAACACTGAAAATGGAGGCAGAATATTCATTCGAAACGTCGACGTCTGCCTATAAATCTACACGGTGCAGCAGTCCATAATACTGCAATCTGAATTCTTGCCGTGAGAACAAAAAATATATAAGATAATATTAAAACGGATCTTCGAGAAATAAATGAAATTATGAGGGATGTATTGAAATGGTTCAGGATAGGGAAGAACGAGAGACGTTGAATCTTCGGGATCCTTAAAAGTAATGAAATTCTTGATCTGTTGAGTAAATTATGTTGTTTCAAGGAAACCCCTAATTTCTGTGGTTATTTATTCAGTTTAATTTTCCATTAAATTCGGTATATGGACCCTAACACAAACTACACATCTGTTTCTGTCAAACATTGAAATAAGTATAGTACTGTAGTTGCTTATGTGGAGAGTATCTTAGCATTTGCGCTGAAAGACTAAGCAAATCGCGGGGCAGAACTTCTGGCATACGTTTATACTAAGCACTGCCTAGTTATGTATCTATTAAAACACACGGCGTCACATCGAAGAACACCGTGATCTAGTTAAATCATAAATAGATTAGAGACTAATATCCGGAAATTTGACTGGGCGGCTATCCCTTAGAAATTTATCTGTTACGAACATTACATACAGAGGATGATTATATGTGCTGAAATAAATGAAAGAAGAGTGCAATGACTTCTTTCGTGCTTAAATTCGTCCGTGCATCGCATTCAAGGAAAACCAAAGTCTCTCTTTCCAACGAAGCTATATTTATTTTTGCGTCATGTATTCCGGTATTCCAGAACAGGTATTTATGTGGAGAGGAATGACTCATGGGATTATCTCAGCATTCTGTTAAGGGTATTTAGAGAGACCACGGAAAATTATGGATTTTCTCCTCAGAGGAAGTAAAAAAAGTAGGGTCTCAGTTCTGGTCCTCCTGATCTCAAACCTTGTGGTGTAATTCTCTGGATGTTTTTGCATCCATACAGAATCTATAAAAGTACGATATAAATTGTACCGAAAGTTACTTGAATTTCTACAGCTTCTGTAACAAGCTACTGTGAGTACTCGGGTCTTACATGTCTGCGTCACCTTCAGAATGACAAGAATTAATCCTACTTCAGCAGAGAGCTGAGATGACGCTGAATTATTAGGCTGTAGGCCTGCGGATACAAGAGGATTACAACATAACGCAGAGCTTCGCACTGCTGGAAGATTTTCATTAAAATGCATTTACAGCGCGGCTACTGCCTGCCTCGAACATGGCTGAAATCCAGCACACTACACTATTGCAAAATTAATTCGAAAACAAATCAATGATTTAATAATTTAATTAAATTTTACTAGACTGGTTTACGGTATATGGCAACATAGATTAACATGGTAAATAACTGTAGATTATACTAAGCGGACACAGAATCATAATCGCGTATTAGCCCGATAGACATGCTAGCAGTTTCAGATAGAGTTTAACGCACCTTATAAGAGTGTCTTTTAACGTTTTATGGTTTATTTGCAAAATAATACATGAAATAAAACGCATATTGGGAGATCGTGTCTGTATGCATATTTCAAATAAGTTAATTTAGTTATTTTTTTTATTTTTGCTTGTTTTAATATTCGTAATACATAAATTATACTAAATTTTTTATCGTTAGATTAAAATAATAGGTCTAACCTAAATAAATCACAAACCGAAAATAATCGGAAAATCTTCCATCTGGAAACCTGCTAAGAATGTCAGACTGTACCCCAACCGAGAAGGCATTGCTCCACTAACCCCACGCAGCTGAGTCCTTCTTAAGAAGCCAGTTGCTCAGCTACTTAAGAATTTTCCAATATTTTATGGAACCCAGAAGTTATTACCTTGCTCACAAGAGCCCTCCACTGGGCCTTATCCTGAGCCAGAATCCAGCTCATACAGTTCACTAGTTCTGGTGACTCAGTCTGCAGCCACTTGCTCAAGCTGGTTCCTCGCTCGCGGATTTTTCTACCCTGAAGATGGAGGCGATACTTCCTCTGAAATGTCGGTTCACACAAGATCTACCCGGCGCCACATCCCAGAAGACGGCATTCTTCATAGTCACCGCCGTGAAAACCTCGAATCTTACACAGATCAATCCAGTTCACATTCCAACAGCCTCTTTCTGTAAGATCTGTTTTAATATTATCTCTCTCTATGCCTAAATCTCACAAGTGATCACTTTCCTTATGACTTTCTGATTAAATTAGTTCATTCATATTTCGTCTCCCCATGCATGCTCCACGGCCCGTCCTTCTTTCCTCTTTAACTCGATCATTCCTAACCGTAGTTTCTATCCGGCAAAGAGAATAAGTTATCTTACGAAAAACCTTAGGAAAACTAACTTAGAGACTGGATTTATTTAGTTTCCGGAAAAAGACATGTTTTGCTTGAGAACTTCCATGCTTGGTCGAAACAAAATATGCACTTACGGAGCCGGAATATATATTTCTAAACTCCCTATAGATACAATGGTATATGCGTGCTACACATCTCAGAAACACTCTTAACGGGTTCACATTCATTCGTTTTCTGTCTACAGCAGCAACGTCATTCACATGTTGCACCAATGAACTCTGAGAGCAACAACGATACATGTGCATCTTGGTCACGGTAAGCAGTTAGGTTCATAATGCTTTCTGCTGCTTAACTGCTTCGACAACTTCAAGACTTAAATGCGAAGGGGGAACTGTGAGGTGTATAAGATTGACCTGTTTGAAAATATCGTCCCGGCCGGCCTAATCTTTAGGAGAGTATCTTAAACCTTAACCTATATTTTAACAGAAAAATTGAAAGGGGTTTCCATGGTTTTATCACTACTTGCCTTACTATGTACAAGATATGTCTCTTCTAAGAACTGCTAATTGTGAAAATATTTAGTTTATAAAGAAATCAGTGAAGAAAATATGACCTACCATTTATTAAAACATGAATTTCAATTAAGAGAAACTTTAATATTGCGATCTTCTGCGATAAGAGACCGTGTATTCCCAGAGGTGGACATCCAAATTTCGAAGAAACACATTCGCCCTATTTTCACGGTAAAAGTAAACCTTAAATATCGGCATAGTATATTACTCTGAAAAGGTGGTACTCACCTAATTCACAAGGCCAATATATGAATGTTCATCTCCTTGAACACCTGAAATCGTAAATATAAATTCTATACATTGGAAGTACACTTAGAATGTTAGGTTTCCTTAACTAAAAGACAGCGTTCAAAGGTGTAATTGGATAAATATTTTAATACAAACCACATCGATACATGTAAAACTATTATAATTCTAATGCCTCTAGTTCTCACTTGGTCAGAACGGATTCCACAGAATTACTCTGGTAAAAGAAAGGTCAAAAGGCAGGGCTATTGGAAATTATTTTGATGGTAATAAACTGATGTTATAGATAAAAACATGAAACAACCTGAAAATAGGAAGGAAACGCATTAGGATTTCGTTGCCAACACTGTTGTTAACATAACAGCCGCGAGTGGCGTTCCAGTCACTCTCAAAGGAAAATGGCGCCTGAGGTGCAAAACACTTGGACAGAAGGAGCAGTTCCCATTCCTTGACTCCTGAATTCCCGGACCTCACTCCACGCGACTTCTGCCTATTGGGACATGTAAAATACCACGTACGTCAGCCTCCGATGCTACGATCCATTTAAAAGTTTGAGCAGACAATTTGACAGGCCATAGCCAGTGTCGAAGAGCGGGGATAGTTCAGTCGGTTTAGCGACGGGACACTGGATGGACGGCCAGATTCGATTCCCTGTAGGGCCAGATTTTTGTTTAATCCACAGCGTCCAGACCGTCTCCAGACCCACGCAGACTCATATTCAGTGCGCACAGTAGACTCTTTTCCTTGAGGTAAAACGGCCAGGGCGTGAGGCTGAACATTCATCTCCATTCAGTGCCGAGGTCGAGAATGGTGGCGCTATACCTCCACTCCCCTTACGTTTTCACGGTTTGGTGCTTAATTACGAGTAATAAAGTCCCAGAGACGGCTTGACATTTACGTCTGTCAGTATACTGTGTGTGTGTCACACTTTGTTGAGAGTGTGCCATACCTCGAGGGGGCAACCATAAGGGAGGAAAACCTTAAAATGAATACGATTAAGTAACAATAAAAGTCATTTTTTGATGATGACACATCAAGAAACTGTATTAGACATCGGATAATTATAATGAAATGAGTATTACTCCATAAACATTGGGGATATTAAAAATTCAAATGATTCTGCATTTGATCCCAGCTGTCGCCATTAATCTTAAAATAAAACAATTAATTCTGCGAAAAATTAATCGTCCATTTTCCTTTAATATCGACAAGAGCCGCATTGAAATGACGTCTGCAAAGATCTTTCGTTGCCGCAGGAACGTCCTTTCCGAATCGTTGCCTAGCAACAGAAGGAGAGATATATTTATCGACTCTTTGCTTAGAAACGATAGGGAAGATACACACATATATATACACAGCCCGATGTGTGAGATCTATGAAGAATACCGCTGAGATGGGTTCAGGTGTCATGATATACATACCAAATTTCTTATCGAATTGTTCAGGCCTGTAGAAGTTAATAGGGGGCACTCACAGACATACAGACACACAGACAGACTGGGATAGAAAAGGAGGTAGACATTTTTGTTACAAACGTAGCCAAACAAAAACAAATGCATGAATACCAATGCGATTTCTTCGCCGTTTCTTTACATTGGTGATCATGCACTTGGTTTTGTTGCCTATGTTTGCAACACAGACCTCTTTTTCTATCCTAGTTCTACGCTTGTGCTTGCTTTATCACAATTTATATTGCATATTTTCTTGCTATCTTCCGCTGAATTAGCCTGGACTCACGTGATTAAATAGCTATGTAAATCTGACAGCTATTGTCCAGTGTTTGAGATTAGCTCTTTCTAAGGGGCTCAACTGAATAGGCGTCTTCTACCCTCTTCATCTGAGGACGGAAACAACTCCAGTTTCCGAAAGGTCGTGTTTGCTATCCTCCAGAATATCCAGAATATTATGAAGTTTTCTGGAGGCAGTCTCTATGGACTCAGATCGTTTTTCCACTTACTGTGTAAATACGTCATCAACAGCAACGAACTTCGTCCAAGGGAAAACGACAACTGCAAATGCCCGTTCTTGCTGTCTTCTGTTCCAAATTACAGAGTCTGCTCAAAGCTAATTGATCACAGGGGCTGTGAGTTAAGAGTCCATTGATTATCCAAACTAATAACAGTGACTGACGACTTCATTTGTTGCCGACGTCACTATGGTGACGCTAGCACTTGACTGTCGAATCTCCCGGCAGGGGGCAGGCGCAACAGCAATGGGGGACATGACTCTCGAAAATTCATAACATATCAATCTTTTTTGTGACTAATAAGCGATCGACTCTTGTGTTTACAATGTGTAATGATTGTTGAAGTGAACTGGGAGCGAGGACGAGAGGTCAAGAGGTTTCCGCTTCAATGAGAAACTTGTAATTCCATCAAGAACAGTAATATAAGCAAAATTACTGCTCATTAACATATTTCGAGGTAAATATCGATAAATGATCTAAGCACATTATGTTACATTCATCTGTCTTATAAAATACAAATGTGAACTCAGTAAGAGGAGGGGTCCCCAAATGCAATCCATTGCGACTGTATGTCCCTCATTGGTTTTGTGTTCATTTACAGCAAACAAAACTTACTCTTGGCAATGCTAATCAGTAGTGGAGATAAACTGCACTTCTTTAAGCCGTGTTTTCCATTCAGTACACTATGCAGGCCGAAAGAAAACATTTTCTCTGTGAGTCCATGAGCCCAAGATGTACATGTACGTCTTGTTACGCGTCAGAAAGACTTCTTACTTTCCATGTGTCCGTTGTTGGACTAAGTGACCACAAGAATTGTATAAGTGTGTGGAACTTGTCTTCCGCGCATAAGGGAAAAGGTTGTAATGGTGAGTGGGGGAGTGGTGAGGGGGAGGATACAACCGGATAAAGCCCAGAAACGTGTCCACTATTTTCAGCAGAACCTAAGTCGTCTTGTCCTTCTAGTTGTCAACACCCTACACTGCCAGATGCCTACCTATGAGAGATTTTAAAAGACAGAAATTTTGTGATTTCATATTAACAAAATATGTATAACCGAACACAAAACACCATAAGCCCATTTCACAACATAGAACATGATAGTAGTCTAAATATATTTTAAACCATTGTGACGTATAGACACGCTGCTCAGCGGTGCCTCTGTAAACAGCGACCGTTTCTGGGCAACGGCTCGATAACACGTTACCCTTCCTTAGCAGCAGATTCCTATTGAATGCAACTGTTGGGCCCACCAATAGAAGAGATGTGTTTTCTATGTTGTCCGTGCCGAGATGTTAAAAGCAACGGACAGAATTACTTCGGAGTTCAACCAAACCGTTAAAGTGAATAGACTGCTCTTTTAGCAGAAGCTACTAATGATAGGGCACGATCTGCCTTACTGAGCCTGGACTGACAGAGACCCTACATATGCTGTATGTGCGTACATACATTTAATAGCACGTAAAATGTAAACCGTACATGCTGACAACAGACTTACTACTGGTGACTGTGACTCTAGAAAACGACAGACCCGTCCTCTCGTCAGAGAGACAGCCCCACATCAACAAGCCTGCAATTGTTTGTCAGTAATAAAGACCTTGTCTAAATCCCAGATGGGTGCTCTATTCAAAGACAGACTGGCCGACTGACCGTCGGTCGTAACAAAACTTTGACATAACTTCGGTTTTGAGTTCGGAGTTCATTTGAGTTCTGCACGAGAGACAGTGAAAAGAGGACTTGTGGGCGCGAAACTGAAGAATTTCTACTGTTACAAGCCGTTACCGGGGAAAGGCTGATTAAGACACGGTAGGCTGGTAAATGGCTTGGTGAAACCCCGTCTATTGTCACATACACATACACGTGAAAATATTAACATACAACTGTAAGTACCCCCTCGACGTCATGGCTATAAACTTAGATATTTACAGTAAATATCACCTTACAGCGTATAAATTGTTTATGGGTGCAATAAGTATTAAGATTTTTATCATTGGTTACTATATATTGGATTAAACTCTATACACCATACCGAAATATATAGAGTTTCAGGTTCTCATAGCAATGGCTATGAAGAGTACAATCTTCTGGGATACAGCGACGTGTAGTCAGGTGTTAGTTAACGGAAGTTTCGGAGGAATTATCACCTCCATCTTCAAAGTTAATTGCCTGGTTTACTCTTCGACTGGTTGGATTTCTCCGGGCTACAAAACGTTATGTATCAAAAGATATAAATATTTACATCCAAAAAATCGTACAGCTATTCAAGCAATTCCTGGCAGTTTATGGAACAAGAAGGTTCATTACCGTGCTCACAAGAGCACTCCACTGGTCCCTATCTTGAGCCAGATCGATACAATACACAACATCCCACACTTCAATATTTCAATTTCAACATTTCAATATTATCCATCCACATAAGTCCTAGTCTTCTTGGTGGTCTCTTTCCTTCTGGTTTTCCGCCAATACCCTATATGTATTCCTCTTCGCCCCATTAGTGCTACATGCCCTGCCAATCTCATCCTCCCTGACTTGATCATTCTAATTGTACTTGGAGGAGAGTACAAGTTATAAAGCTCCTCATTATGCAGTTTTCTCCAACCTCCCGTCACTTCATCTCTCTTCGGCCCAAATATATTAATAGACTCCATCTACTGATCAGGCAATTTTTCTTTATCCTAAATAGAATTAATTGGCTTATTGATCTTATAACTTAATATTTCACCTCCTGCTTGAATCAGCTCTGCCGAAATTTGATCACTACCTGGCGATTTGTACCTTTTCAACTCTGCAGTAGGAATATCAACATCAAAAGGTCTAGGAACAGGTACCAACTGCTCAGCTGTGCGTATTTCTATCTGCCTAACAACACTGACCCTCTGTACATTCAGTAACTGAGAGTAGTTCTTCCACCTATTCAAAATGTTGTGGGAATCTGCAAGCAGATCACCATTGTCATCCTAAACTAAGTTACTGCTAGGTTGGTAACCCCTCTTACAGTCATTTATTCCTCTATACAGGTCATTAATGTTCTTGTTATTACTTTCCGTTGCAAGCTCATCAATTTTGTCTTTCGGATATTCCCTTCTCTATTCCTGAAATGCCTGCTGGTTTCACGTCTTATATTTTTCAGGTTATTCCCATTTATTAAAACAATTATAATAATTAACTAGTGTGGCGGTT
This sequence comes from Cryptotermes secundus, assembly GCF_002891405.2. NCBI lineage: Eukaryota > Metazoa > Arthropoda > Insecta > Blattodea > Kalotermitidae > Cryptotermes > Cryptotermes secundus. The sequence goes on along the minus strand of NW_019735471.1, from coordinate 1,092,720 downwards.
CAGAATCAGTAAAATTACCCCAATTTATTTTGCTTGGGTTCTGTAACCACTGCAATTTGGATTTTTCTCTTTGGCCTGATAATGCTGATCATCCTTCGCCGAACCATGGCTTATGTTTCTTCAATTCATAATAACCTAGACTCTCTTTGGCAGAAATTTTTGCTGTTCTTTCTAACATTTTCCCAAACTCTATTGACATCCGCCTCAGTGTCCAAGTTTTCCGAAGCTGATAATCTATTTGAGATTTCAACAAGGTACTGCTCCTTACCGTCTACCTTATTTAATTTCTTTGAGATTGAACCTCTCCATATGAACCCTGTTCGTTGTTTGTTTACTCCTTGCCAGTCTTTCCCTAACTTTTGCCACAACCAGGTAGTGGTCAGTATCACCAGGTGTTGCCCTGAATGATCGGACATCAAGTATACTTGAGTGCCGTCTCCGATCTATCAAAATATGATTAATTTGGTTTTGCGTCTTTCCATCAGGAGATGTCCAAGTAAATTTATCAATAATACGATGTGTGAACATAGTACTTTTGACAATAACATTTTGGTGTGCTGCAAAGCTTACTACTCTAACTCCATTATTATTACTAATTTTGTGTAAACTCTCATTCCCAATCGTTGGTTTGAAGATGTCTTCCCTTACCTTGGCATTGAAATCTCCTAACAAAATTTTAATATAGTATTTAGGGAATTTACGCTGTAGCGTAGTGGTTGAGGTGCTACGCTACAAGCCGGAAGGTCGCGGGTTCATTGGATTTTTTGCAGTTGACCTAATTCTTCCAGCCGCACTAGGCCCTGGGATTTACTCAGCCTCTAACAGAAATGAGTACCAGGAATTAATTAAATAATTTTCCTGGGGAGTAAAGCGCGGCCGCTGCATAAGGCTAACAACCTTACCGTCATCTTTGAGCCGATTGTCTAGATAATGTGGGACCCTCAACGTCTCACAACCCTATGGGCCTTCACGGCCTGGTACAGGGATAGCTTTACTTATTTAGGGAATTTATCGAATAAATGTTCTAGTTCTTCGTAGCTCTATGATTAAATAATAAAACAAATTGAACTTCTGAATCCCGGTATGGCATGAAGAAGGAGAAAAACATCCCGCAACAACACAAAGTACCTCTGCAGCGGTGCCCATAGGTATGTCGCGTACATGTACCTTCAATTACCCAGAACAAGATTATAAGCCATCAAAAGCCCTACATACACATACACACATAGTGTAGACCCTAGGGTTTATTTACCCCTAATACCCACCCTTCCCTATCATGTTTCTGTGTTTGCCCTGGTACTGGTGGATGTGATCTCTTGCTTCAAGAGATTTCAGGGGATGAGTGAGAGTGAATTCCGTTTTCAACCCCCTCAGTACCCCTATTTCTCTTTCCCTTTCTCCATTGCAGGCGATCAGTTATTCTAACTGAAGCGTCCTCACCCTCCAGCGAACATACACACATCTCACACAATCCCACTCCCTCTTTGCCTGTAACGTAGGTCTTGAGAGAGATAACTCTTATCTACCCCTAACAGTACAAAGGAGGGTGGGGGTGAATCACACATGTATTGTTGCCTGACGTCTCACGTGACTGTCTTCAGATAACACTCACCCTCCTCCTCCCTCACCCTTGGCGTCGTTCGCTGTATATGATTGGGACTGATAAGTCGACTGTGTTTTACGTATCAAGAGCTGTGGGTTCGGTCGTGGCAGGCACTTCCTAGGAAATAGGCCAGAAAGAGTTTTTGTGCCTACTTCACAGTCTAAAAGAGTCGAAATTACTGGATGACAGTTCTGAAGGCTGCAAGTAGTGTAAAAAAAGGGGCGGGGCGAAAATTAAGAACTTATTAGACAATTAAAAACCTAAGGTACGTAAAGTAAAAGTAAAGCTATCCCTGTTACAGGCCGTGGAGGCCCATAAGGTTGTGAGATGTTGAGGTTCCCACATTTTCTACATAATCGGCTCATAGATGGCGGTATGGTTGTTAGCCTTACGCGTCGGCCGCCATTTACCCCCAATATATTCCTGGTACTCATTTCTGTTAGAGGCTGAGTCGACCCCAGGGCCATAGTGCGGCTGGAAGGATTAGGTCAACTGAAAAAATCCAACCCATCGGCATTCGATTCCGCGACCTTCCGGCTTGTAGCATAGTGCCTCAACCAACTACGCTACTGCGTGCCCCATTTAACGTACGTAAGAAGACAAATTGATGAATGCAGACACAATTGGTAATATCATCATTATCATCATCACCATCATCATCATTCTTCACGAATCAGCCACTTTTTGAATCACAGCTTTCCTCAGAAGATTCATCCAGACTTGAAGAACGCCGTCTTCTGGGATGTGGCGCCGTGTGGAACGTCGGTTCACACAAGATCTACACGGCGCCAAATCCCAGAAGGCATTCTTTATAGTCACCGCCGTGAAAACAATGGAAGTACTGTTGGAAGCGGTGTTTTCTATATGTCCCGCTCCGAGGCTATATCACCCGACCGACCGAGTTCAGTTGGTGTGAGTGCAGTGCAGTAGAGTGTAGCGAGTTGGTTGGTGAGTGAGTTAGAAGACTGCTGCTTTTCAGTCGTTGTAAGCTGATGCTGTTAGAAGCTGGTACTTGAGGCACAGGGATAGTTCGGAAAACTAGTGTGAGTGGAAAGTCCGCCGTTGGAAGTCGCTACCAGGCAACGACTGGTGAAGACACAGCAGGTTGAGAAGACTTAATGCGCGCAGTATTGAAATGTATAGAATGTGAAATAGTGACAACGCTGTAGTTACGTTCTGTAAGAGTTCAATAAATCCAATTACCAATCCAAACCTCGTATACATTCATTAATACATATGACAATATTTATGTTCTTGTTTGTTTAATTATTGCTAAGAAAACTGTCTCAGAAAATGAAGTTTCTGCCATATTCGAGATATTCCGAGTTCAAAATGCAGTTTGGAACATGACTGTCTTTTCTGAAGGTTTTTGTGATTTTCCACAGCCTCTGTAGAAGCATGTTGGGATACTACATGGATATAGGTCACGACCACTTCCCTCTGCATCGTTCAGCACCCATTCCAATTCATAAATCAGTATTTATGTCAACTTTCTAAGCCATATATTCTGCTCTATAGAAAGCAACGTTAAATAAAACACATAATGATGGAAGGATGCTACCTTCAGGGACATAACGCTGTTGAAAGCTTTCATAACTACCGATGTTATAACTCAAATCCTTGATAAAATAAATACATTTAAATTATTTAAAATCATAATTAGCTCAATTAATTCGTTTGTTCTATTATTGATTCTATATATTTTGTCCTTGACGTGAAATCACATTAACTTTAATTACATCTGAGTTGTCCAGATAAAACTATGGTGCCAACAGTTCACGGGTTTGGCCGAGATGTCCATGTTATGACCTTGTTCAGTCTTGCAAAGGGTTACTGATCATTCGGAGAAATATACTACCTCCATCTTCAGGATTGAAGAGTGTAGAGCGCTGAATAAACTGGGCAATACCAGCAGGCTGCAAGAAGAGCGCTCACTCAGATCCAGACGGAGGTGAGAAAGAGATGAAAACTTGTCCGGTCCATCCTGAAGATGGAGACAGTGTATTCGTACATGCGCTTACAAGACTACGCGGTTACACAATAGAGAAAACCACAGTTTGAATAATCACAGACGTGGAAACCTCACAATTCATACCATAATATCATTCTTTGACGATAATGAAGATACTGGAGCACGTATCTTACATATACACGGGGTTTTATCTCCGTAACAGAAACATTTATAATGAGGATCATCATAACTTGTACTCTTCTCCAAGTATAATTAGAATGATCAAGTCAAGTAGGATGTGGTGCGTAGGGCATGTAGCATGAATGGGGAGAAAATGAATGCATATAGGATATTAGTGGGAAAGCCAGAGAAACCACTGAGAAGACCAAGGCGTAGGTGACTGAATAATATTAAAATGGATCTTAGAGAGATAGGATGGGATGGTATGGATTGGATTTATCTGGTTCAGGATAGGGACCAGTGGAGGGATCTTGTGAACACGGTAATGAACTTTCGGGTTCCATAAAATGCTGGGAAATTCTTAAATAGCTGCAGAATTGGTGGCTCCTCAAGAAGGGCTCAGCTCGATGAGTGAATGAGCGAACAGAAATACTTCTCAGTTCTGTTTCAGAGGAAACCAAATCCATTCCTTGTGATGAGTCTGCTCTCTCTCCTCTTTAATCTGCAGAAATTAGAACCGGGTTTTGCCCTTACTTTCAACATTATTGCGTAGAAACAATACATAATATGGCTAAACAAATGAAACTGATGCGTAAACAAATAAACGTGTTTATGAAATTCAGTTTTCAATTTATAACAGACCATTCCACGTCAACATCAACCGTCAGTGCCAACATTAATGTGAAAATTGCGTTCGGTTACAAACTTCATTCAGTAGACAAATGAGTAATACTTTTTGTTTTTCTAGGATATGACGTGCAGAAATACTCAAAAAAATATTAACCATATTTTTAAAAGCCTAAAATATCATATCCGTACATAACTACTCATACGTTATGAATGAACTTCGATAATTAAATCAACGGCTTAATTACTTTTTTATAATTAGTAATTAAGTTAGTAATACTTGTTTTTTTTAAATAAGGTTTTCTGTATAGCTAATTCATCGTCACTGTGGTATAGTGGTCAGAGTTCCTGGCTATAGATTCAGAAGTCCCGGGTTCGATTTCCGGCGCTACCAGATTTTCTGAGAAGTAGTGGGTTTGGCACGGGGTCCACTCAGCCTCGTGAGAAAAATTGAGTAGCTATTTCAAGGAAATGGCGGCTCCGGTCTAGAAAACCGAATTTAACAGCCGTGGAGATCCGTTGCGCTGACCTCGTGGCATCCTTTATCCGCAAAAGTTGGCACTAAACTTCGCAGACAAACGGCGGTCGCTCGATCGGTATAGTTCACTCGCGGACTGCAGACCACTGAGTGTTTATTTTTGTATATAACAAATTTAATGCAGAATCTTATAAAATTAATGAGAGAATAAATTCGCTTCTTTTTTCATTCATAATTTTGATATTTATCAATTTCGTTTCTTTCCTTATTCCTGTTTCCCTTTATTATTTCATAATTTTTATTTATTTATTTAGCTGATTACTTATTTCGGTATCGTGTACTTATTTACTTGTAGTCTGAACATTCAACTTCCACAATTTGTCTTTTGCTTCATCCATATTCAATAATCTGTGAGATACAAAACCTTTTCGGTGGTTCGCATTTTGTCCTACCAACCGTTGTGCAGTCTTTATAAATTTATACATTTTTAAATTGTAAATACGAAAACGATATATCATTATTCCCTTGCTCTGCCATCTATCAGTCAATATATTTCAATTTTTATTGCACTCTCTTCAATTCTAACTATATTTTTCACTCTATGGACATTTACTTCTTCACTCTGCCATTTTGTCTATAAAAAGATAATTTCCAATATAAATTAAGGGAGTTCACTATTTCTTGGTTTGTTTCTTCCTAACGGCCAATGTTTCGGTACCAAAAAATAGTGCAGTCATACTTTCCTCCTAATTTTATTCATAAAACGTCCGTTACTATCTGCGATATGTTGCAATTACATATTTCATTTTTATCTTAAATTCATGCATAAAATACACACAGAATGATTCTAAATTATTGTCTGTGTTTCCGTTTATAAACCAGAAAACCCGGCAATAATTTAGAATCACCCTGTACCCTAACATTTCAAACTTAAGAAAAGTTCACTTTTTTTATTTTCTTCTTCCGAATATCCTTCATTTAATTTTTATTCGCAAAACGTCTTCAATTAGTATACCTTTGCAGATTACTCACATATTAGCCTACTTTCTGTGTTTAAAAAATAAAAGTAGGCTTATGAAATAGTCATGCTTTCTGTGTGTCTGTAAATCCCCCCTTACCAACTTCTGAATAGAGCTGCGACATAGCTGAAGCAGTTAGTCACTTTCTTCCAACTGCGGCGGCCCGGGTTCCATCCCGGGACTGACCAAGTGGGATTTGTGGTGGACAAAGTGACGATGAGGCAGGTTTTCTCCGAGTACTTCGGTTTCCCCTGCCAATCTTCATTCCACCAACTGCTCCATAATCACCCTCACCTATCATCTGGGGCTGGTACAATAGGCCAGAAGTGGCCGCAGTACAAGGGACTTAGTCGCATCCCACTAGCAATAAACAAAAACTTCTGAATACTTGAACCAATAGTCGGAGCGACCATCTTCAGAAGGACATTATCAATATATAGGAAAGCTACTGTTACAATGTCACAAATATAACATATTATTCTTTAACAATTACTGCGAAGTGAATGAATTTGTTAAAATATTTATAATTAGTCTTTTTACAAGTATGGTTTTTAAACTTTTTTTGTTAAAATCTAGAACCAGTTTGGTTCGTGTCCTTTATACTTCTCTTTAAAGGACGATGAATGTCTACCGTGTCGTGGATCCGTTGTTTAGTGACGGCGTCCAGTTGTTTGGGCCACGCTGACTCCACAGTTCTCTCTTTGAACAACTAAGCCCTCGTTTTAGGGAACCAGTAACGCACGTCCGCACCAATAAATTCGGAAGTACAGAAAGTCAACCTGCGCAGCTTCGGCTGATGCTTCACAAATAATTATTAATGGCTTCACATATCATCAGCTCTGTTGATACAGCGACTGGGGTACAATCTGTACGGCCGCCAGAAAATTCACACCAGCTCTGGAGCTACCCAGTAATGGGGGCTCTTTCCCCGGGGGTAATATGGCCGGGACTTTAAACTGACCACTCACCTCCATCTCGTGTCAAGGTCAAGAAAAGTGGAACCATACTTTCACGTCCTTATACGTCTTCATGGCTTGGTGCTTAATTAATTAAGCAAAGGGACAACTTTACTTTACGTTTACCATTATTTGGTGGTATGATGACAATGATGATGATATATCCTAATAATAAATTTCACATAATTAGTTTCAATGAAATATTAATTGCCACCATCAGACTGAAAGCTTTATACAGATTTCGCACCATCGTCATTTCATTTTTAATCGTCATGTTAGTTCACACACAAGAGTGACCTTAAACAAAGCTACATTCCCCCCCCCCAAGATCTATCACTACACACAATTTCAGGTTTCCGCTTTTAGTTATTCTACTGGGGCTCTCACCTCCGAAATTTGCAACTCGCAATATTTGTATTATCACAGGGAAACTACTGTTTATTAAAGAATGACGACTTCTTGGATGTGGCGCCGTATAGGTCTTGTGTGAACCGACGTTTCGGGGGGACGTACCACCTGCATCTTCAGGGTAAAAAGATCCGCTAGCGAGGAACCAACGTGAGCAGGTAATTAGCAAAACTTACATGCTGCTTATTATACAGCATTTGCAGTTCGATATGCAAAATATTTAAAGATAAAATCTGTCACAGTTTAAAATTCTAGAACCAAGTAACATCACTCGAATGTCCCAGATCTGAAGGCGGATTCCGACAGGTGAAAAAGTATGATCATATTCTAAGGTTCACCATAAATCCGTTCATTTTTTAAAGGGGACACAACCAGAAATATGATGATGCAGATATTCATTTGATTGCAATGTCTTGGCGAAGTAGAAACTAAAAACTGCTCTCATGACGTGTGATTCTGATACAATTTTTACATGTTTCAAGAGTTTAAACAATATTAGTACCACATATGACATATTCCTGTGTTAAAGGCATGTGGATATAATGTTCCTTCATGTGTACAGGCATATCCACAATTCTGCTTTATGAGGCATGACACATCAACGCCAACATCTGGACTGAGAATCGTGTTACTGTGCATCGGTGTCAGTAGTAGGACCGACCAGAAACACAGTACAATGTTGCATACGTTCTGTGTGTACGTGTGTCTATGAGGCGAAAAGCGAGAGAGAGAAAAAAGAGTTGGTAACTTTTTGTATGCAAACGACTATACGTTTTTGCAAGGTTGGTTGGATCGAATTTCGATTTATTTTAGGTTAGGTTTAGTTTTGTCTGACTGGAAGGGGGGGATGGCTCCTCTTTCCCTGGGGACCCGTGTCGCGCTCGTGTGGTGACACGGGGCAAAGGGGTGTAGGGCGGGAGGACTCCACTCGCCAACATCTCTTGCTGTAGATAAATATTATTACGCTAAGTTCATAAATGTACTGCGTCGGACTGCAGAACTTACCGTGTTCAAAACGTGACAGTCTAGAACTCTACCGCAATAAATGTTTGACTGACTGACTGACTGACTGGCTTTGACATTATTCATACCGGTACTTAGTTCACTATAACAACAGAGCAAACGTAACAATGGCAAGAAAGTAGAATTGCAATTTTGGATTCCTAACGACCGTCATCCGTATGATGTTAGATTAAGCACAGATTAAGCGAGCTCAATTCCACACAAAGGGAAATCAAGAGATCAGTAAAGTAATAGTACATTAAGCGTCTTATCTTCTTGGATATGATGCCATGCAGTTCGTTGAAAATCAGCCGAAGTTCTGAAGGAACATATTATTTCCATCTTCAGGGTTGAAGAATAAGCCAAGCAGGAAAGTAGCGTGAAGCAGCTTGCTATCTAGTTCATGCTGGTTTCTTCGACAGTGAAAATAAAGGCGATATGTTCCTCTGATACTTCAGTTGATTTCCTCCGGACTACACGGTGTTATATCCTAAAAGATAGAACTGTTCATAATCCTTGCTGTCAGAACCTCAAATTCTGCCTGGTTTACATTAATCCACAAAATACAACTCGCTGTATTGTCTCTCAAATAATGAGTGGTTTGATGTTATAAGTGGGGCACGTGGTAGCCTGGTTGGTTGAGGCACTATGCTACAAGCCGAAAGGTTGTGGGATCGAATCCCGATGAAGTGGATATTTTCAATTTTCCTAATCCTTCCAGCCGTACTATGGCCCTGGGATCGACTCAGCCTCTAACAGAAATGAGTACCACGAATATTCCTGGGAGTAAAAGGCGGCCGGCTTGTAAGGCTGACAACCTTACTGCCATCTGTGAGCCGATTGTCTAGAAAATATGGGAGCCTCAGTATCTCACAACCCTATGGGCCTTCACGGTCTGTTACAGGGATAGCTTTATTTTAATTTTACTTTTTAGACGTTATAAATGTTGTGAAAAAAAAATTTCATATAATTTTTAAGTGAACTACCAACTAATTTCGAATTTAATTTCCCACTTTCCGTAAAAGACACCTTCTCCGAATACAGAGATAAAAATTCAACGTAAACAAGGTTTTGCACTTACTAAAGACGATGTTTTGTCCCTATTTAATTTACAACTCTTGGCCCATTTTAAATAGCCTCTTCTACATGTTCCAACTTGTATCTTATCCATCCATCCATGACTTTACAGCGCTTTCGTTGAACTTGGCTGCAATTAAGTTTCTTGATCTTTTACACAGTCGGTAGGACTCCTTGGACGGCGGATCAACCCGTCGGAAGGCCGCTACCTGAACATACAGGGCAGCGCAAACAGACATCCATGCCTGAGGTGAGACTCAAACCCACGATCCCAACGTTTGAGCGGGCGAAGACATTTCATGTCTTATACCGCGAGGCCACCGTGACCGGTTTATATCTTATCAGTACCGATAAATATTGGCTCATTTTCGATTAGTTGCTACTTCATTATTTAGATGACAATGATCCGCTTATTTTGAGGATGCCGTTCTACTTGTTCCTACCAACAACCATCAGCTTACTGCGAACTCACCTCCTGCGCTCGGTGTCGTGTCAATATTTACAGTAATCGGTCCATTTTGAATATTTTCTTTCGAGCCTAAGTCAACTTCGTACTGCGGCCACTGTTTGACCTACTGTGCCAGTCACAGATGATAGATGATGATGAATGTGGAGCAGTCGGTGGAATGAGGATTGGCAGAGGAATCCGAAGTACTAGGAGAAAACCTGCCTTGGTGCCATTTTGTCCACCATAAATCCCACATGACCTGACCCGGGCTGTCGCGGTGGGAAGCCGGCGGGTAACCGCCTGAGCTATGGCACAGCCTCCATTTTGAATAAAGTTTTATGCTCGTCTCATCCAATGTCTTGTCGGCCTTCACAAGCTCGTTGCGACCTACACGTATGTTTGCCACTTGTCTCACGCGATGTCGAGTGTTTGTTTACATACACTCCAGAGACAACGCGAACAAAGCACTATACTTGAGTTTCATACAATGTGTTACGCAATGGGAGGTTGCTTGCAATCGCTGTGACACTGGAGACATAGCCATCATCTGGTGGATGAAAGAAATAGTTAGGGGATGATAGGGGTAGCTTGTGTCAATAGTGAGGCGACATCGATGCTGCTTTGTGTGCTTAGTATCCAACTAGACATAAACACACACCACCCCCTGGCTACGCGCTAAGCAATAGCAGAACACGACCTGCCCTCTACCGGACTACACAGGTACTGTATCTCGTCGAGCAGTAAAAATCTCGCATTGTAATACGTTCTTTGCAACAGGTGCATAAAATATACGCATAACGGGAAGTCATATGCCTCTCTGTCAGTTCGTGACTCATTTTACAATACTATTTAGCAGATTCTGATGAAATTCGGCCGAACGTTCTGGACGAGTCATCAATACTCCTTCTTCGTACTGGAGAGGTTCAAGGCTATGAACACGGCTATCCCGACAAATTGTTCATTTTTTTTTCTGTGGCGCTACAGCCCCAATTTGGGCCTAGGTCTACCTCCATGAAACTCTCCGAAATTGTTCATAGCCTACCCCAATTTTGGGATGGTGCCCCAAATTAAGTCAAGACTGCATCTGTCCAAAATAATTTCCAATTTATTACTCATTAATCATCATAACATGTCGATCACAGTGGTCAAACTTGGGATCGTTGGTTCGAATTCCACTCAAGGCATGGATGTCTATGTTTTTTGCGTTTATTCTGTGTTTGTATTATTCTGTGTGTAAGTAGAGGCCTTGCGACGGGCTGATCCCCCGTCCAAGGAGTCCTACCGTATATAGGAACCAAGAAGCTGAAAAACAGCCAAGGCTAAAATAGAGGGCTGCAGAGACATAACAGAAATTCATCCTATTATTCGACGCTAAATAATCTGAGCTAGTAACAGATTCATTAAATAAGTTCTAATTACATTAATAAATAAAAATTACGATCATATTTAGCATGAGAGCCCTACACGAAGATCTGTAGGAGATTCTTCTTTCTAGCCTTCATCAGTCCACTGTGTCTGCTTCACGTGGAGCTCAAATAAGAATTGAAGTGCGTGCTGCGGTTTGGTTTAGGTAATTCTCAGTTTATTTTTAGCAAATTTTGACCATGACTCTATAGTTACTGCCTCGGAATTTTCTTTTAAGTCCAAATGAAAATTGTAAGAATCCTACGATATTCCTAGCCGAAATATTAAAGGGAGCCTTCGTATAAAATTTCTTACAAAAGCATTCAATTCATTTTATACAAATCACTCAAACTTTACCACTATTACCTTTGTTGAAATGTTAATGCTTCGCGATGCTTCCCATCGAGATTCATGAAATCACAATTTATAAAAGTTTAATGAGCACCGTTAACCCCAGAAATTCCCCTCCTCATACCCAAAAATACATAAAATTACACAAATACAAAATAAGGCAAGTAACCAAATCTTTGGACTACAGGAACTTTGCTGAAGGATACTGTCACGTGTTTATGGCTCAGTGACTAATGATAACGGGGTTTCGATTGGAAGATTTGATTTATTAACATCTTTTACAGTATATTTAATTATCATCAGTTATAGCGCTATCGCTAATCTACACACTTCATAAATCACTACGACATGCTAAATCTTCTGTCTTCACTAGTCATATTCTGTAAACGGATTTATAACGGTTTCACTGTAACTACAGCACAAGTAAATTCTTCTTTTCGCATGCAAAGTCTTCTCTTCTCAGGCTGAATTTCAACTGACAACTGAACTGTCATTTATTGCTTATTTCTCGTTATATAATCTCGGATCGAACCACAACACAGAAAATACATCCGTTACCTAGCAATGGATATATGCGAATTACATAGAAAGCACCTCTTGCGACACCGGTTCTATTGTTGTGTGCGTGTATTGCGGCCGTTACCTAGAAATGGGTCTCATCTACTGCTGGTTGAGTATTTATCGCGGGCTTGTTCCGAGTCGTTCCCTAGCAATGGATCTATATGTCAAAATATTATAGCCGTTCAAACAATTCCCTTTCCTTACATAACAGAAAGTTCATTACAATACTCACAGAAACACTCCACTGAAACATATCTCGATCAGTTCAATACATATTACATCTTCAAGACGTATTTTTTCCATACGCCTTTTTAATACCCTCTTGCCATCAACAACTTCTCTCACAAGCTCTCTCTTCACACGAAGATTTCTAGCAAAAATATTCAGTACATATGTTTGTCCCGTGCACGTGTTACTTCCATTCACCCGGTTTATGCTTCTTGATTACATAATAGTAATAAAACAAGGCCGATCACGGTAGCCGAGCGGTCTAAGGTATGAACTGTCTTCGTTCGCTCTGAAGCCGGGATCGTGGGTTCGGATCTGTTTCCTGTGAGGTACGAACTGAATTCATATATATTATTCTTATACACTGCCGGTCACGGTAGCCGAGCGGTCTAAGGCATGAACTGTCTTCGCTCGCTCGGAAGCCGGGATCGTGAGTTCGAATCCCACTCAGGGCATGGATGTTTGGTGTGTGTAAGCGTTTATTCTATATCTATGTTGTCTTGTGCTTAGATAGAGGCCTTGTTACGAGCTGATCACTCGTCTAAGGAGTCCTACCGTCTGCAAAATGATCAAGAAACTGAGAAATCAGCCCTGTGCTCCAAAGTGGGAGCAAGAGGAAAGAAAAACAAAAGAAAACTAGGTTCTATAAAAGTTTGCAAATTATGTAGATAGTCATTATACAAAACGTGTATCCTCCGAAACACTGGGCTTTCTCTGATCTACATTGCATTACAAACCAGAGGTTCATAATTTTCATAGCCATCGCTGTGAGAATCTAGAAGCTTCTTCATGCAATTTCTGCGTTCCTCTATTCTCTCGTAGGCTGAACTATTCTCCTCTCTTCGCTTCTAAACGCTCTCTGAACAAGTCAAAAGAGATGATTGTTTTGTTGCATAAAAAGTTTCAGTAAGCACTGCTCTCTCACTCCCAGTACCTCTGTCTCTATAGGGTTAGAACTTGTTACTATATTTTCATGAAATTTATTAATTATGGTGTGCATATTTTTGTACAGTATTCATTGAAGTAGCTACTATGTGGGAGGGTTTTTTTTCTTCTTTATTTCCCCACAAAGTGTCAGAGAGGTACCACTGTGCCGTGCTTATTGCGAGGGCAGTCAGTGCACTAACTGCTGAGTGCAACAGTGCTACAAGACACACCTCGGCTCCGGAGTTCTCATTTTCACAGACTAAGCAAGGCCACATATTAATATAAAGTTACGTAAATAAAAATGGTGGAAATGCTTGTAAGTCGAATTCACATGTTTCGCAAGACAGACTGTGCGAATTTGTATAGTCTATTTCACCGGAATTGATGAGCATTTGTTACCACTATCAATCGAATCACCAAACTAATCACATCACATATATAACTGCATAGTCAGAAATTTCTTTATTTTGTAGGCTCAATTTATTAGACGTTCACAACATCCAAAAATATTTAAATACAAATTGAACATGGTAATGATATCTGTTTTATTTCATTAATAAGTTTCAGCACACAAGTTTCAGCACACAAGTTTCAGCACACAAGTTTCAGCACACAAGTTTCTCTGAGACTTATATTCCTTTCATTTTTGTTTAGAAAATTGATAAACTTTGTTTAAAATAAGTTATAGTTGAGGTATCTTCTTCAGAATTAAGGGAAAATTCACACCATAAAAAGTTATTAAATCCTTGTAAGTTGTGGCAAAAATTCGCATTATTTTGAAACAAGAATAGAAATGGAAGCTGTATTCAAAAGAAATCAGAACACTTAAAATTTGGGGAATTCTAGCTACCATTCAGTTTATAATATCTTCCTTCCTGTATCCTTTCGGATATATATATATATTGTAACGTATAGACCAATTGCTAGGCAACGACTCGCTGAACACATTCCCGCGGGAGCCGATGTGCACAAAAAAATTGTAGGTCTGCATTCACTTGCTCACGCTGGTTCCTCGCTCCCGGATTTTTCTATCCTGAAGATTGAGGCGATACATTCCTCCGAAACGTCGATTCACACAAGATCTACATGGCGCCACATCCCAGAAGAGGGCATTATTCAAGTCACCACCGTGAAAACCTCAAATTTTACTAGAAAATAGAACACGAACGAGCAAACGGTCACGTGTTTCATTGCATTTTTTCCATTTAGCGAATGTTAATTGCAATATCTGGATTTAATTGAAAATAAGCACAATGTAAGACATCAACACAGACGAGGTCAGTAAAATCTGTTCTCAGAACTTCAGTTAGAAACAAGGGAGCTGACCCAATGGACACTTCATAAGTTGGCCTAAGAATTGCCACAATATAGACGATTGTTAGAATTCACATCTCCATGGAGATAGTGAGACAACTGTTACACTTTGGCCAAATCGAAATGGACGTAACGTAACAATGTGCTGAGGTAATAAGCTTAATTTGTAATTTGCATTAGGGAAATTTCCAGTTAGAATCTCTGCCGGACCATCGACTATTAAGAGTGAGGTTTTAGTGGTTTCCTTGAGTCCCTACAGATAAATTCAAGGATAGAACTTAAAATGAGGCCAAAGTAACTTTCTACCAAATCCTTTCCATGTCATTCGTTAATAAACCCCCTTTTCCAAAGTCTGAGATAGTGACGGTGTCGTTAAGTAAACAAATAAATACTAAACAACGACTTTAAACAACGCCCGATGCTAGGCAACAGATTCCTAACACGCACCAATGGACTAAATGGGAAGAGATGTCCTCTACGCAGTCAGTGTGACAGCTGCGTGACACAACAATTGAACTCTTGGAGTGGTGCTTTCTATCTGGTCCGCTCTGAGTCTATATCACTCGACCGACCGAGTTCAATTCAGATCACTTAGTGCAATGCAGTGCAGGGGAGTTGAGTGTCGATAGTTGTGGGACAGCCGCCAGCCGGTAGGAACGTGAGCACGGTTACAGCAGACTGAGTGGGGTGGGACTAAATCCCTTGTACTGCGGCCACTTCTGGCCTATTGTACCAGCCCCAGATGATAGGTGAGGGTGATTGTGGAGCAATTGATTGAATGAAGATTGGCAGGGGAAACCGAAGTACTTGGAGAAAACCTGCCCCAGCGCCACTTTGTCCACCACAAATCCCACATGACAAGATCCGGGATCGAACCCGGGCCGCCGCAGTGGGAAGCCAGCGACTATCAGCTTGAGGTATCGCGCGGCCCTGAGAAGACTTAGTACGTGCCAGGATCGTGGGTTGGAATCCCACACAAGACATGGATGTTTGGTATTTATGTTGTCCTTTGTTTAGGTAGAGGCCTTGTGACGAGCTGATTACTCGTCCAAGGAGTCCTACCGTCTGTAAAAACGATCAAGAAACTGAAAGATTACAGGTCAGGGCCCAAGGGGGCTGTAGAGCCAGTGGAAAGAAAAAATAAACAGGTCACTACAGACGCAGAGGGTACAATCTGAAAATGCAGATTAAATCCATTTGGCTTCAAGATATGATCAAAATGCTGGGACCTTCGGGTTCCATAAAGCAAAGACTTGATTTTCAGATGCCCAAGAAGGCCATGCTCTATGCAGTTACGTCTGGAAATGACATATGTGCTACTGTTGCACGATAAGCGTGGAGAACCTCCGCTCCCGCCCTGTGAGCTGGCAGAGAGGGGCACAGAACTATATAGGCAATTAATGAGGCAATCTAAATGCATGATCAGTGACTATCAGTCATTAATCAGAATAGCACTGGGTTGGTATATAGCTGAACGGACAACAAGAAAAGACGCAAACGTCTAGACCAGCCCCGGTCTTCAATGTGTGGACCACGCCCCCTCTAGGGCCTTCATTATTGGTTTAGATTCCTTATTAGCTAGACGTCCAAGATGACTAGGCTCTATTTATATTGTGCCACACGGTAAAAGGCGGTAGAATTATCCGTCGATCTACATTTCTTAAGAGAATAGCGCTCTCGCTGGATTTCAAACAAGAGCCTGTGACCGTATTTGGGTATGTTATGAAGCCGATATCTGCGCAGAGGCCTTCTGCATGTAGGACCAGAGACCGCAGGGACATGCCAGTAACATCGGCCCTAATAAGGGATTGTGATATTAAAGTTTTAAGAATTGTATTTTAAAATAATTTCATCTTATTAACTTAAGATTTATTGACGGCGCTGGTAGTATCTCACATTATATAGTGTTGAAGGTCAGGATGATTAGCTCTTTAAAGCACGTGGTTACTAAACATACCATATTTTTTAACACTAAAATTCTGAATTCTGCCCACAGAGCGTATTTGTGTGTTTCGCACGGTTTTAAAAATAAACAGCGATTATTTCTCTAAACAGCATTAACCGATTGGGCTTTGTAGCGGAAACGTAGTGTTTTCTCTGAGGTACGAACTGAATTTTAGCATAATATATAGATGAAATTCAGTCTTTAAAGGGTCAAGGAATGACGAATTAGAAATCATGTGGAAGAAAGCCACATGATTTATTCCAAATTGCTATCCCGGAATATGCCTAGAAGGACTGAGGATAACCAAGATAACGAGGATAATCAATGATACTCGGTATTTCGGCCGGGACCCAAACAGGATATCTCTTGATTACAGTCCCTCCTGGGTGAACTTTCTCGCCCCAAAACTATGCTTCTGCCCATCTTCAGACAGGTAACATGTGTCTTCAAGAGATGTAGGCATAGATTAATTATACAAGTTCGTTATAGTCGATATATATTTATCGATATTATCACCATTATAATAAACTAAAACGAAAAAAGCAATACACGAGAACTCTTCCTTTACATGTTGATATTTTAGAGTGCCCGAATCCATAAAATAAAATATTACAGTTATATGCAGCAACTATCAAAGAAATGTTAAATTCATGTGGGCGTGAGAAAAGGATAACATTAAAACAGATCATAAGGAAATGAAGTCTAAAGATTTAAACTGCTTTGACGCTTCCTGTCATAAGAAGGAAAGCAACCTTCCGAACACCCAGCCTGCTTCTGTCTTGTAACAAAATACAAGTTGTCCCATAAACTGGCTCCAGAAAGTTCGGAAGAAATGAACATGATAGGAGAGTTTTTTCCTTGGCACTACAGCCCCAGTGGGCCAAGGCCTACCTCCATGAACTTCTCTGTTCACTTCGGTTTTTCTAGATCTTACACATTCGGTAGGACTCCTTGGGCGGGTGATCAGCTCGTCGCAAGGCCTCTAACTGTACGCAAACACAGAAAAACGCACACACACAAACTAAACATCCAGGCCTTAGTGGGATTCGAACCCACGATCCCGGTTTCCAAGCGAGCGAAGACAGTACATGCCTTAGACCGCTCTGCTACCGTGACTGCCAGTGTATAAGAATAATATATAAGAATTCAGTTCGTACCTCACAGGAAACAGATCCGAACCCACGATCCCAGCTTCCGAGCGAGCGAAGACAGCGCATGCCTTAGACCGCTCTGCTACCGTGACTGCCAGTGTATAAGAATAATATATAAGAATTCAGTTCGTACCTCACAGGAAACAGATCCGAACCCACGATCCCAGCTTCCGAGCGAGCGAAGACAGCGCATGCCTTAGACCGCTCTGCTACCGTGACTGCCAGTGTATAAGAATAATATATAAGAATTCAGTTCGTACCTCACAGGAAACAGATCCGAACCCACGATCCCGGCTTCAGAGCGAGCGAAGACAGTGCACGCCTTAGACCGCTCGGCTACCGTGACCGGCGATAGGAGAGGTTAACACTCGTAAAATAAGGAACAGTAGACTGGTAATAACTCACTTATTTCATTTAAGTTCCTGACTATAGCACAGAAACCGAGCGACTCGGCTCATTGGCTAGTGTTCCTGCTTAGGATTCTGAAAGTCCCGACTTCATTTCTCGACCCGGAAAGCGCTAATCCTGAGTTTCTTCTGAGGGTCTCTCGGCCACTACATACACGTGTAACAAAAAGGTAAAGCTGTCCCTGTGATTAACTAATTAAGCACTACGCTATGAAGGCGTGTGGGGAAGTGAGTGTATAGATCCATATTCTCTTGACCTGACACTACTAGGAGATGAGTGTCAGCTTCACGCCCCAGCCGCTTTACCCATGGGAAAGAGCCCACAGTAACCATTGTATAGGAGGTGGGGTGAACCCCAGAGTTGGTCTGGACGAAATGGAGAAGTGAAAATTCTTGTCACCAACGGGACTCGAACTCCGACATCTCCGTCGTCCAACCAGTAACCAGTCGCTATACCGACTGCGCTATCTCTGATCCTCACATGTAATAACAGTACCTGAAATTAATGAACAACTATTTCTTCATTCTACACAATTCATTATTCTCTACTCGCCCAATCATTCGGGCTGCATAAGCCTTGAGCTAATAGCACCATCATTACACGGATTATGACTCAAAGGTCAGAACAAATTTTGGCACGAGTTCCAAGTACAAAAACAAGAAAAAGAGTCCATAACAACATGTGTCCCGGAAACAATCTGTGAGCTATAGCTGAAAGAACGCATGATGGTGACCCGGCACATATTGGCCGTGCTGTGCGAGAGGTTCTCAATAACAGCTATCATGACCGATGGATATCCACAGGAGGACCGACTGCATGGCTTCCTAGGTCGCCCGAATTGAATCCTCCGAATATTACCTGTGGGAACACCTAAAAATCCTTGTGTATGCAGCTCCTGCTGACAGCGAAGAGGAACTTCACCATCGCACTGTGGATGTCTGTCAGACTATGCTCATTTCTGAGCGGATGCTGCAGGCCATGCTGAGACGTGTCGAGCTGTGCATTAAATGTCATGTAGGACATTTTGAGCACTTGTTATACATATATTTTTTCAGTTGTAATTCACAAATGAAATATTACAGGCCATTTCCATGTTTTGGTACGTGGAGCTCATGCTCAAAGTTCGCCCCCACCTTTTAGTTACACCCTCTTTAACCTGTATCATGAAAACGGCGAAGAAGCAAATTACGTCAAACATTGGAAAGGTAAAATAAAAGTAAAAAGGTAAAGCTATCCCTGTAACAGGCTGTGAAGGCCCATAGGGTTGTGAGACGTTGAGGGTCCCACATTATCTAGACAATCGGCTCAAAGATGGCGGTAAGGTTGTCAGCCTTACGCATCGGCCACGCTTTACTCCCCAGGAAAATTATTTAATTAATTCCTGGTACTCATTTCTGTTAGAGGCTAAGTCGACCCCAGGGCCATAGTGCGGCTGGAAGGATTAGGTCAATTGAAAAAAATCCAGTGATATCATTGGGACTTGAACCCGCGACCATCCCGGCTTGTAGCATAGGTACAATGTATAAAGATGGGAAAGAGTAACTAATTTATAATAATAATAATAATTTAATTCTTTATCATTTATGTGTCGAGTCAACAGCTACAAGACCAATTACAGAGAGAGCACAGTGTAGATACAGGTAATTACGTTATGGACAAACACAACATAAAATCAAAGACAAATTACAAGTAAGTACTAGATGAAAAACACATTGATGTAGATAAGTAAACGAACAAACGAACGAAGATGAGGACTGGTAACTGAGAACTACATAACAGGGTATAAGTAGTATTAAGAAATATTATTGACAATAATAATGGGCACTGTAGCTCAGAACTGTAGAAAATGATCATTCTGGGAAGAGCATACAACTAACTAACTAAACAACCAACCAACTGACTGACTGTTCCATTTCAAATGTATTTTTTGATATCATTACTTAGTGGTCCTTAGGGACATAATTATATCCTTGCTCAAGAGCAGGATACGTGTTAATATGTCGTGAAAATAAAAACACAATGCTAAAATTAATAAAGTTGTCCCTAGGCATAACTAATTGCGCGTCATACAGTGAAGATATAGGGGGAAGTGGAGGCATGGCTGCACCCATTATATTTTATTGATAGTGGAGTGGGACTAAGTCCCTTGTACTGCGGCCACTTCTGACCTATTGTACCAGCCCCAGATGATAGGTGAAGGTGATTGTGGAGTAATTGGTGGAATGAAGATTGGCAGGGGAAACCGAAGTACTCGGAGAAAACCTGCCCCAGCGCCACTTTGTTCACCACATATCCCACTTGACCAGATCCGGGATCGAACCCGGGCCGCCGAGGTGGGAAGGCAGCGACTAACCGCTTCAGCTATGGCGCGGCCATGGCTGCACCGGTACTTAACCTCGACACACGACGGAGAGAAGTGGTCAGTCTGGGCTGTTGCGTTGCAACTTAAAGAGAGAGCGCCCGGTACCCACTGCATAGGAGGCTGGATGGGAATCACAGTTGACCTGGAGGCAATGGTGAAGAGAGAAATATCTTCAGCTGTCGGGAAATGAACCCCAGTTCTTTGGTTCTCCAACCCATAGACTAATCAATATACTGAGTTATGTCGGCTATAATAAAAATGAGATGTAATATTAGGCATAATAATAATAATAATGATAATGTCATTTATTTATTTATATTTTGAGCACAACAGCCGGGGGTCAGATACACAGCACGAATAGAAAACGGTAAAAACAAANTAATAATAATAATAATAATAATAATAATAATAAAGGTAAAGTTGTCCCTGTGCTAATCAGGCACTATGCCATAAGGGCATATGGGGGAGTGGATATGTAGATCCATATTTTCTTGACCTAGGCACTAGCTGAGTGATCAGCTTCACGCCCTGGCTGTTTAAGCCCGGGAAAGAGCCACCGGTATCCATTGTATAGGAGGTTCGGAGGACCCCAGAGTCGGTCTGGATGACGTGTAGTAGAGAAATTTCTTTAGCCTATCGGGACTTGGAATGTTTTTCTTCAAATGATTTGTTAATTGTATGGATAATTCTGTGGCATTGTTGAATTGTTGAATGTGAATGCCGCAAACCAAATTGGTGGTGTGGGATTTCATCTAGGGAGGGACTTATTCTATGGAGTATTAGTTTTTCGAAGAGTCTGGATACAGTGGAAAGTAGGCTAATGGGCATGTATGAGGTAACGTGATTTGGGTCTTTACCAGGCTTCAACACTAAGATTATGCAACTTTGAGATGCTGGGGCCACTAGTGGAGTGTTCCCAATATGATTTCGGTCTTTGTCTTAGGCGTTTTTTTCCTTGTTTTCAGAACCTTCATACATATTCTCTCTTCATTCATTCTTCAAAAACGACCGTATCATCTTATTATGTTATTTATTCATTTATCTGCAAATGCATTTAATAATATGTATATTCCGAAAACGTAGACCTCAACGTTAGAGAAAGCAAGCCTGAGGAGGGGCACGGTAGCTTTGATCGGCGCCGGGACAGAGCTGGAAAAGCTGTCAGAAACAGACGTTCTCCTCTTCAGGCAATGAAGTTTCTTGGCAACCGTTATCGCACAGAAGAATATCAAAATGCAATGTAGGTAAGCAATGTATGATATTGTGGGGAAATTATAATAACCGGAAGTAAATTCTGGGCAAGGCGGCGATTCCATTCCATTTCCGGTTCATATATACATACTATCACGGATATTGATCGCCCTTTGGCCTGTTTTAGCTCTCTGCTGCAGTTCAGCGTGAGAAATAAGGGTGGTATACTTTCTGTAGGAAGGTCACATTAGTCGAGCGGTCTAAGGCAGTAAGTGACTTCGCCCGCTCAAACACTGGGATCGTGGGTTAGAATCCCACTGGAGACATAGATGTCTGTTTGCGTTTATTCTGTGTTTGTGTCTTCCTACGTGCAGTTAGCGGCCTTGCGATGACCTCATCCCCCGTTCAAGGAGTCCTACCGAATGTTCAAAACGTAAAGAAACTGACAAACGGTCAAGGTCCAAGGAAGGGTCGTAGAGCCATAGATAGATTGGATTGATTAATTCATGTAGGTGGGTAGGTAGGTAGGTAGGTGAGTGGGTGGGTAGATAGATAAGATAGATATTCTCTGTGGGCAGATTTCTGCAATGTGGAATGTGTGAGGGGTAAAGTTAGTTGTTGATGGATTTACCATAACAGCGAGATGGTTAGTAGACAATCAGCGTTAAAGAGTTAAAGCATAGATCCCGGCCTCTGACATACACGTAAATATAAAACAAATCTGTCACCATAATGACAACCGATCACCTTAAGACGGAACTAGAATTCAGTAACCAAAGTAATTACAGTGCAATGGCCGCGCCATAGCTCAAGCAGTTAGTCGCTGGCTTCCCACCGCGGCGGCCCGGGTTCGATCCAGGGTCTGGTCAAGTGGGATTTGTGGTGGACAAAGTGGCGCTTGGGTAGATTTTCTTCGAGTACATAGGTTTCCCTTGCCAATCTTCATTCCACCAAATTCTCTATCATCATAATCACCCGGGGCTGGTACAACAGGCCAATCAGTGGCCGCCGTGCCGAGTGGACCCAACTGGACTCCACCCCCCACCCCCGCACTATGCGAATTAAAATTTTTAATTACAATGCAATGAATGAACTCTGACCTTTAGAAGATTAACGTTTCATTGGAATGGAACAGTTTATAGGATCACCTCGTAGAGATCAAGAACAAATTTCGACGTCAACAAAAAGAGACAATTCGTAAAAGTGGTTTCTTGTGTCCGTAACTAAACACGCAAAGTAGCCCCTTATTTTAACGAGCCTATCCTTGTAGTTAAGAAGGGGTGATATAACAACAATAACAACCCCTAACATAACTCACCCTCTAAGAAGCCTCAATCTCCTATTAGCATATTAAACCGGGCATGATATGGAGTTTGGGCGGGGGAAGGCACGGCTGAGTAGAGCTGCAATCGCATTACTGTAGCCCTGGTCCCTACACGGTCCGCCTGCTAACGCGATTCGTAGAGTGCGGGCGGTACCTCCGCGTCGTCAAGGGGTACGCATCCTGTAGCAATATGCAGTACAAGGTAACACGAGAGTTTTCCATGTTCTCTCTGTTAGTCCGGTGCATTCTGGATACCGAAGAGCAAGACTGATCGGATTTATGGTTATTTAACAACGTTGTTGCAGCTTCAGCCATTGGCCTAATATAACGTGAAGTAAGATTGAAGATCAAGATTGTAATCTCGTATGAGTTGTGCCGTGTACTTCATTATCAGTTATCAACGTTCTGAAGAACCTAATGCCTCCATATTCAAGGTAGAATAGTGATGCATCTATTCTACCCTGAAGACGGAGGCAGTAAATTCCTCCGAAACTCAACACTCTTTTAACTTCAGGCGTTACCATAACGTCCAATGAGATGAGATCAAAGTTATGGTTATTTGGTACGTTGCGCCGTGTAGATTGGTAGATGGCTACCAACGTTTAGTAGGAACCTGCTGCATCCGTCCTAAGGAGAGAAAAGTGACACATCTCTGAAAGTGAAGAAGGCAACAGGTACCTCCGAATTGTTACTACAGTCACTTGTATGAGTGTCTATAGACGGGGCTTTGATTGGTAATTGGATTCATCGAACATTTAACAGACAGTAACTACAGTGTTATCGCTGATTCGCGCACTCTACAATTCACTACAATGCGCACTAAGTCTTCTCAGTCTGCTGTGTCTTCACCAGTCGTTGTCAGGTAACGGTTTCCAACGCCGTAGCTTCCTCAGCTTCCGTATTCACGCTTTCACTGACCGGCGACTGTCTCCTCACTAACTAACCCGTAGACTTGTCCTACTTATAACGCCTCAGCACGGATCGCATAGGAAACATCGCTTCCAACATATTTTATTGTTGCGTCACGCAGCTGTCGTACGGACGGCGTAGAGAACACCTATCCTACTTATTTCACTGTTAAGTGTTAGGAACCTTTTGCCTAGCAACGGGAGTTGTTTACAGAAGCATTGCTTAGCAACGGGTCTACATGTAACAGTATCCATCTACCAGATTACACGACGCCATTCCAGAACACTGTAAGCTTGACACTCACCGCCTTATGAAACTCAAGTTATTACTGATGAGAAGGTTGGAACACATAATTCCAGAAACAGATAATTAGTACGGACTGATGACTTACTGATTTTAAAAAGGCATTGAAATATAAAATATTTTATATTTATTTGTGTCCTTTTATCTTTTGCTGCTTTCTCATGAAAATATAAGCGTTACAATGTCGATGCACCTTGCTTTTAAGGTTAAATAATGGCTTCTCGGTATTTAAATAAAAACACACCATCCCAAAAATTGTTATAATTGTAGGTTGCAATCATATCTATAGGCCTGTTTGTGTGAAGAACAATTTTCTTCTTTCTTTCCTTTATAAAGCTCTAAAATTTGGTTTCAGCCACATGAAAAATTGGAATTACAAGCATATGTGACTGACCCTAACCAAAATTTCATTGGTGTAGACCCCATATAAAAATAATCTACATTTTGTTATTTCGGAAATGAAACATATGGACCATCAATGAGTGAGACACAGCCACGAACTCCCTATTGCGCTCTCATTTATGCATTTCGTGCTTAGAACGCATAAAATAAAACCTGTGTTACTTTGTTCTTTGAGAGCACGTCATCATCAAACAATGGCGTAGAGCGTTACGTCATTATGAAGTAGCTAAATTTTATTTTCAATATATGCTGGCAACCAAAATTGCCAGACTTGAGAGCTCATAGAACAGTTCGCTTCCGAAAGGTTGCCTGCTCAAGATGTAACAAATTACCCGAAATCTTTCGGACCGAGTAGAGAACGCCGCTTCCAAGTTCCTCCATTGCTACGTGTTATGAAGTTGTTGTCTAGCCACTGGCGTTTTTGCTGAGCCGTTCCATTGCAACGGCTTTCTCTGTTGACTTCACACTTCATATCTTCAGCAAAATATGCTTACTTCCCTAATTTTGTAAAACTAAAAGTAAGTTTATGAGATCACCATGCTGTCTGTGAATCCCCCCTTAACGGCGTGCCTCATAAATCCCTCCCATCAGTCTGTGTATCTAAATGTATCCCTCTATCTTTGCTAGGTAACGGTTCGGTAAGAACGTAACATCGGCAATGAACACGTATGTAAGAATAAAATAACCACAGTGTAATTGGCATCTACTTTACTTCACTTTCGCAACTTCCAAAGAATATTCGGTGATTCTACTTAGCTAGCTGACAGGCTGTTACTCTATGCCCCTTCATTCCTTCCGTCTTCTCTCCCGTCACACTTTCGTGTCTGAGAAGTTGCCGCCTTTCAAGGTACCGCATTATGATATAATTTCTTAAGCCTCAGAAGCAAAACGAAAATTATATGCAATCACTGATCGAACTTAAATGAACTCTGAACTTTTCCCATACAGCCTCTTAAGTGTTTCTTATGGTTCTCAGAATAAACAGAGTTTATTTCCCTATGCAGCACAGCTGGTTGTTTTCCGTAATGAATTCATAGCATGTTTCCTGTGAGTGAAAAGGTCTGATCAAATTAATTTCAGGCTTCAAACTCCGTGAAGAGGCGGGTTCGAGTACCTCCATCGTAGCCTTGCGAGTCGTAGGAGGTGACGAAAAGCGAACCTAGTGCCTGGGGGTGTAACTGGGCCACCCTGCTCCTGGGTGATGTAAATACGGAGATCTAGCCTTCCAAGTTGGGGCAGTCAGTAAAATATGGTCATGAGTCCCATGGGACCCGAACTAGAGAATGACTGTCCTGGCGAGGGCCAGCAACAATTGTAAACGACAGACCCATCCTCTCGTCAGAGAGGATGTTACATTAGGAATAAAATCGCAAGTGTTCATTAAAAAAAATACTGGCAGTGAACCTCGAGGGGCTTGGCGTCAATATGAACTGATTTGCGGTAAACTGCAACAATTGTAGTAACTCTGACTCTGACTCTGACTCTGACTCTGGCTTCAAATTGTTAATTAAAAGCGCCAGTTAAATTGCAGAGTGATAGATTGGGGGTGAGGGATATTTAAATTCGAAGTTTCTCTTTCCAGGAAAGTAATGCTGCCTACTATGTTGCTAACTGGTTCATGCTGGCTCTTGGTTTGGTTATTCTTAGGCCCTAAAGATGGAGACAGCATGTACTTCCGATACGTAGGTTGACTTTCAATGGACTATATGACGTCATATCCCAGAAGACAGAATTCTTCATAACCACCGCTTTGAAAACTTCAAATCTTACATATTTTAGATTCATCTTACTAAACATAATTGCACCGATGACCCGCCGTCGCTTATCACCGCCGCCGATGTGTATGGACAGGAACTGCGGTACGTCACCACAAACTATTTTCTTATTGGCTGCCTGGAACATGTTAACCTGTAGTCATATACTAAGAAACGTTACGGAAGAGAAGTTCTGTGTGTTCAACGGGGTCTCAGGTATGGCGATTTTGGTTCTTATCTTACGTTGAAAATGGGCCGCGCCATAGCTCAAGCGGTTAGTCGCTGGCTTCCCACCGCGGCGGCCCGGTTTCGATCCCGGGTCTGGTCAAGTGGGATTTGTGGTGGACAAAGTGGCGCTGGGGTAGGTTTTCTCCGAGTACTTCGGTTTCCCCTGCCAATCTTCATTCCACCAACTGCCCCACAATCACCCTCACCTATCATCTGGGGCTGGTACAATAGGCCAGAAGTGGCCGCAGTACAAGGGACTTAGTCCCACCCCACTAGCAACAAAAAAGAATACGCTGAAAATTCAGTCTAGTACCTTTATAATTGTGACACGACGTTCTACCTCATTATCTGATGATGACCCAACCTCAAAGACGTTCGAGACACAGTTCAGACGAGAGGTAATTTGAACTCGTTCTCGTTTATGAACACAATGGTAGTAGCAGTGGCCGATCACAGTGGCCGCACTGTCTAAGGTATAAACTATCTTCTCTCGCTCGAACGATGGAAACGTGAGTTTGAATCCCACTCAAGGCATGGAAGTCTGTCTGCGTTTATTCTCTGTTTCTGTTGTTCTGTGCAGGTAATGGCCTTGCGTCGGACTGATACCCCGTCCAAAGAGTCCTAATGACTGTCTAAGATTAAGAATCTGAAGTGAAACAAAGCGTTTCACAGATGTCCTATGTTCCAAGTCCGAGCAACAGGAATATACGAGTATATATATATATATGGTAGCAGTGATACGGGGACACCGATTATTTTGAGTCATTTTCTCTTCGAAGCCTCAAAGAAAATGCCGAGACATTATCTCAAATTATCCAACTAATGCTAGAATTCTAAGTAGTATAAGAGGACAAGATGCTGAGGAGAACATTTCTACCCAAGAGGGAAGTAATGAGGGGAGGCTTGTGAAATTGCATAATGAGGAGCTCCATAAATACTTGTAATCTTCTTAAATATAATGAATAATCAAGTGAAGGAGGATGGGATGGGCAGGGCGTGTAGTATGCATGTTTCTTGTGGGACAGCCTGAAGGAAATAGACCACTAGGGAGAACTAAACATAAATGGAAGAGCAATAATAAGATGGATGTCAAAGGGAGATGATGTGATGGTATGGACCAGATTAATCTGTCTCAGGATAGTGACCAATGGAAAGCTCTTGTGAATACGGTAATGAACCTTCGGGTTCCATAGATTGTTGGGAAGTTCTTGACTAGCGACTTCTCGAGAATGACTCATCTCCTCGGAGATAAGAGTTTTAAGTATCCGTAATCAAACCGAAGGCATATTTCAGGGAATTAACTAATTGCATTTCATTGCTTCATCATTCCTGTAAGAACTACCTACCCCAACCGCTGCAGGCGACCTCACGTAGAGGCCGACTGGTAGTGTTGAGGTCAGATAACGTCACGACGCTAATATGGACGCCGGAAAGAAGGAAGGAGGCTTTTCTTTTTACTTTCTTTTTTCCCCATCACCTCGAGTCCGTCTTTTTCTCTCCCTCTCTCTCTATTCTCCCTCTTATCTCTGCGACCCGCGATCCACCCCATCGGAAATGGCGGGGATATTGTTTGGGTGCATCAGTGAATCAAGTCTCAAACGTTTCACAGCTCCAAACCAGAGCACAACAGCTGACGTAATAGTTGTAACAAATGTTACAATAAAGCTGGACGCATCCTATTCTAGGATGCAGTAGGACTATGCCTTTATTGCATTTGTGTGTCCATCGTCTGCTCTGATGACTATTTACCGGACATAGAAACCTTGCGGTGAACACAGGTGTACGCTACTCTTTGTTGCATCTCATTCAGAAGACAACACAACGAGAATGTAGTTATGTCACCATTTCCTTAAAATCACCTCCTTCTAAAGGCACAGGCATTAACTTATTTCTGTAGACAAAATATGTAGGGGGTGGGGGTCAGATGGGAAGACGATATCTCCATTTGATTTAGGCCTGCACATCAAATAAAACATAAAATATAAAGACAAATCATATAGGATTACCGGGTTTTTGGACTTTTTCAATCGTCCAGTATTGTAGAGAATAGAAAATATGATTTTTTGGAAACTTGATCTGTTTCCAGTTGGGCCCCTTAGAAAGAACTAATCTCAAACCAGTGATTGAGATTAGCTGTTTCTGTGGGGTCCAACTGAGTCTTTTCCCCCTTCACCTGAGAACAGAAACAGATGCAATTTCCGAAACGTCGTGTTTTCTATTCTCTAGAATACCGGACGACGGGAAATGTCCAAAAACCCAGTAATTCTGTCCGTTATACACCATC
This sequence comes from Cryptotermes secundus, assembly GCF_002891405.2. Lineage (NCBI taxonomy): Eukaryota > Metazoa > Arthropoda > Insecta > Blattodea > Kalotermitidae > Cryptotermes > Cryptotermes secundus. The sequence goes on along the minus strand of NW_019735471.1, from coordinate 1,063,925 downwards.
GTCAGAACTCTTTAAAATAAAGATAAATATCTATAATTCCACGTATAATATTTGAATATGTCATATTTTGACTCCTTTTATGTTTATTTAGGCCAACGTATATTAGCACTAGAAATCTATTATTTCATATAACCTTTGTTATATACGTACATATTGTTATATGTTTATGGCTGCGTGACTAATGATAATGGGGTTTGGATTGGATGATTGGATTTACTTAACACTTCTTTACAATCACTCGTAATTACAATCGATTACAATAACTCACAATCAATCTTCAGCTTAACTCTGCTTCCTTGACTGCCGAGGACTCTGCGTACTCGTTCTAATTTGATTCTGTTCTGTACTACTTATATAGTCTCGAGGCGGACGCATAGAAAACACCGCTTCCACTATTGCTGCATTTAGAGCGCGTTACATAGAAAATGAAGTTATCCTATTGTTGCCAGCGTATTCGTTGTCGCGGGAATATGTTTGCAGAGTCGTTGCCAAGCAATGGGTCTACTTGTCGCAATATATATAAATTGTTCAGTCACATCAGTAAGTTATATGAATACTGATAAAGATTCGGTGTGTATTTGTTTTAAAAGTAAGAAAAAAGACAGGCTGCACTGTGGACTTAAGGAGTTACATAATTTTTCGCGTAGCTGATGGTTCAACATAAAACACAAATAATGCATATAGAAACTTGGCGGTATCTTGTTGGGAGGCCGAGAAAATGGGGGGGCGGAGGAAGGTTATGAGCATTGGTCAGTATCATGTTCAACGGAGAACCTTAGTATTAAAGACGTTGAAATTTCGAGTTATAATACCAAGAACTACCAGCTTAGTTATTTAATTGGTTAAGTGTTAGTTAAATTTGCCTCTGTGCTTAAGTAATTAAGCACTACGCTATGAAGGCGTATGGGGGAGTGGATGTATATATTTTCTTTACCTCGGCACTAGCTGGAGGTGAGTCGTCAGCTTCATGCTCCTGCCGACTTAGCCCCGGGGAAAGAGCCCCCGGTTCCCATTGGATAGGAGGTTGTGTGGGCCCCAGAGCCAGTCTGGAGGAGATGGAGAAGAGAAAATTCTTGCCCCTATCGGCACTCGAACTCAAACCCCTCGGTCGTCCAGCCCGTAGATAGTAAGTTAAGCGTTAGATTGGTCATTTAATATGATTACGATCATGTGGGATTTGACGCAGTATACTTTGGTAGATAAATACATGCCTACGAAACTACACGCCGTCATCTATTACGTCATCTGTCAACCAAACCACACAGCGTCACGTATTAAGGTACTTATCTGCCAAATTACATGGCGTCACACATTAGTGTATCTTTCTATCTACCATACTACACGGCTCCAGATGTACAGGTACTTATCTACGAAACTACACGGAGTCACATATATTGGTACATATTTGCCACACTACACGGCGTGACAGTCACCTGTATACCATACTAAACGCAAAAAAAAATCTTAGTATTAATGTCCACTGCCGCCAGAACTTCAAATCGTACGTGGTAATTTTTGTTTGATAATTCTGCAACCCGAAACTGCATAATGAGGATCTTCATAACTTGTAGGCTTCTCCAAGTATAATTAGCATGATCAAGTCCAGGAGAATGAGATGGGCAGGGCATTTAGCACGAATGGGGAGACGAGGAATGCATATTGGATATTGGTGGGAAAGCCGGAAGGAAGGAGACCACTGGGAAGACCAAGGAGTAGGTTACTTCATCACTAGTAAAGTATTAGATTATAATTCTCGAATGTTTCCAGTATTCATAATCCGATGGAACATTGAAACGTAATTACACACGGCTTGTATTCCGTAAGTTTGAGGTACCCTGGTTGGAATAGCAGATCAACTTCAGCAGCATCGCTATGAATTGTTGATTGAGAATAAATCAATCGCTCTCATTTAAGATACTATCGGATCATTGGCATGAAGGAACTGAGAAAGACCACGAAAGTACTCAGTTAAATGGCGTAGAAGCCGAGGCCAATATACAACACGTTGCGAATATGAAGCACAAACAACAGTCACTAAACAAGGAAGTTCTGCTTACGATATATACTTAGCTTAGCTAAACAGTCATTTAGTTCGAGCTCTGTTCGGTTCGATTTACTCAGTCTGTTATGTTACATATGTGTTCAAATATCTTAACTTAGTTTGACTTAGATCGGATTAATTTTGACTCGATTGATGCGGCTTAGCTTAGATCAGATGAGTTCAGCTTAGTTTTAGTTTTAGTTTTAGCTTTAGTTTGGTCTAGTCTGGTCTAGTCTGGTCTAGTCTGGTCTAGTCTGGTCTAGTCTGGTCTAGTATAGTATAGTATAGTATAGTTTAGTTTAGTTTAGTTTAGTCTAGAATAGATTTTCTGTTTACGCGGAATTATTGGGTGTTTTAACTTTCTTCATCGTCTGGTATTCTAAAGAACACAACGTTACGGAAACTGGGTCTAGTTTAGTGACTGAGGTTACCTCACTTCAGTTTAGTTCAGTTCAGTTCAGTATAAAATTTACAGTTTATTTTTGTTTAGTTGGTACAAAATCGGACAATATATCATGTTAATACGGGATTTATTTCTTTTATCTCATGATAAAGGCAACTGTGATCAGTTAGATTTCGTTTTTTGGTTTATTACGATCCGGTATAGCTCAGTCAGTAACGTAACTGGCTACCAAGGGCTACATGGACTATTTATTCGGTGATAAAGCGGCCTAAGAAACCCGACTGCTCTCCTTCATCTGGTGTCAAGGTTAAGAATACACGGAGCTTTACCTCCATTCCCCTGGAACCTATCGTCATACTGTTGTACTTAAGCAGAAAAACGGCCCGCCGTAATTCAAGCGGCTAGTCGATGGCTTCCCACCGCGGCGGCCCCGGCTCGAGCCCGGGTCTGGTCAAGTGGGATTTGTGGACAAAGTGGCGCTGGGGCAGGTTTTCTCCAAGTACTTCGGTTTCCCCTGCCAATCTTCATCCCACAAATTGCTCCACAATCACCCTCACCTATCATCTGGGGCTAGTACAATAGGCCAGAAGTGGCCGCAGTACAAAGGACTTAGTCCCACCCCATTAGCAATAAAAAAATAAGCACAAAAACATAAATACACAGATTCGATACTAATTTGGTTGGTTAGTTAATTAGTTAATCATACATAAATTATTTAAACTGATTCTACAGACAACTTGAAAGTTAGTCTGGTCAAAAGAACATTTGTTTGTGAGCTGACATTGCACATAGCCCGGTATTGCAGGCAGATGCGCAGTCAGGCTGGGCGAGGCAGATAAGCCGACCCTAGCAGCAAGTGCAGAGAATCGCAGCGGGGAGATGAGGCCGGGGTTGCACCACCTCCACATGACGGGGTGCCTCCACTTTCGTTTCCGATAACTCTACGGATTTCAAAATTTGAAACTACTTTTCGAAAAGAAATTGCAAAAGATAAAATTGTTACATCGTATTTATTTTGGACTTTCTACACAGTCTAATGTATATTTGATATAAAAGATGTTTCGAGGGTTGGTTCTACTTCCGTCTTTGAGTCAATGTTTGTCATTACATGATGGAGTCGGAGTCCTAGATATTCTATCTATGGCTCTACAGCCCTTTGTTGGACCTTCGCCGATTTTTCAGTTTCTTGATCCTATACACAGTTGGTATGACTCCTTGGACGGGGGATCAGTCCGTCGCAAGGCCGCTGCCTACGCAGTTACCAACACAAACACAGAATAAACGCACAGAGACATCCTTGTCTTAAGTGGGATTCGAACCCACGATCCTAACGTTCGAGTTCATGGCTTAGACCGCGCGGCCACTATGATCGACAGTCCTAGAAATTAATAGGACAGAACACTGGATATGTCGCAAAGCGTGCCAGGAAATTGTGACAAAATAAGGCCAATTCCATATTCATCACCTCAGTAAATTCATGGAATACGCATAAATTTTACAAAGCGGTGAGTTCTGCTTAAGAAAGTAATTCCGTTCTCCATCCACACTTATCAAACTTAAAATATTTAAGCTTTCCTGACCAGAATTAAATTGGTTAAAGGTTCGGCCACACAGAGCGCTATGCTATGTTCGCTACGTACGCTAGGTACGCTGTGTACACTCTGCGACGCAGCTAACATAGGGGACATAGCGTACGTAGCGTACGGAAGTCTGTTTGGCCAGTCACATTGGCAATACAAGGAGATATTTTTCTGTTCGTATAGCGAACATAGCGTACGTAGCGCTCTGTGTGACCGAACCTTAATTGAACTGCATGAAACCATACAGAGTGTCCGGATGAAAGGCATACAAAATAAAATAATTATATCTCAGAAAGAATTTATTATACACATTAATGGTTTACACCACTACAAAGGGAAACTATGAAAGTTTATTCTGCATATATAACTTTCTCAATAAATTTAAATTTTGGCTCCCCTGGTGGCACGAGTAATATCCATAGGTGAAGCATGTTTGCTGTTACCGTAGCCATAGCGTCCCTTATGCGGGCTTTCAGGTATTGAAGCTGGTTGATCTTAACCTGTAGACAATGTTCTTCAAATAACCCCACAAGAAAAAATCCAGTGACATTAAGTCCGGCGACCTAGGAGGCCAAGTGATTGGTCCACCTCTGCCAATTCATATCCCAACCATCTCTCTGTCCAGGTGATTCCTAACATGGTGGCAAAAATGTGGCGGCGTATGCGCGTAAGCCGGGTATGACAAAAAAAAAACTTTCAGAGTTTTCGTTTACGATGACATAAACCGGATACGTGTATGACAATTAGTTTCCGAGATATACATATTTTATTTTGGATACCTTTCATCCGGACACCCTATAATAAGATTCATATATAATGGCGAATGAGTGATATAAGCAGAAGTACAACAAAGACGAATGTCGAGCCATCTTCCGTCTGAGCATGATACGTTCGAATCACTGAAATCACAAATTCGCCGTAACTTATTGGCTCTACAGTGAATAATGCGCATCACTGCATGACTAGAGCTTCAAATAATTACACGCATTTAAAGCGAAGTTTCTTTCTCAAAAGTAACATTTAATGTGATATATCATCACGTACTCAGATATCATTCCTACTGGAAAGTAGTAGTAGTAGTAGTAGTAGTAGTAGTAGTAGTAGTAGTAGTAGTAGTAGTAGTAGTAGTAGTAGTAGCAGCAGCAGCAGCAGCAGATGTAGTAGTAGTGGAATTGCAATTTGAACAAATCGGTTAACTCTTTGTGTTAATGATGTTAATTTATTGCATTAAGGCATAAATGCTAGAAAGGAAAATACACGATTTCCTATAGAATAGTACGGAAACTGGTCTACTCGTAAGTGTAGAAAGGGAGGAACTAATACACGAAACTAGCTGCACCCAGGTCAACATACGCCGTTCTAACAGACCTTCAAGTTTATTAATTAAATATCCATGTATTATATTTATATATTTATATTTAACGAGACTGAGTGACTGACTATGGGGCTTAGATAGATAACCGGATTTATTTCACTATTATAGATCGTAACTATAATTAGCTTCGTCGCTATCGTTAGTTCTCAGAGTTTACAGTTAACTACAGTGGACGTTCCCCTGCTCCCGGACTTACGTCTTCGCAGGCTGACGTCTATCTCACAACTACCTCGGCGTTGCTACACAACGGCTCACAACAATGGGGCTCCTCCGCGTCCCACGCCTGCGCCAGGGACGACTGTCTCAGCCTCGTCCAGTCTCGGGCTAACCTGCCCCTATTCTCGACTTCCACTCGACTCTTGACTAACTTAGTCAAAGTCAAAGTCAGTCGACCAGTCTGTCTTGCTGTCAAGCAACAATATGGGGCTCAAGACCAGGTTTTTATTACTATCAGACATTTGCAGGTTTGTTGATGTGGGACCGCCCTCTCTGACAAGAGGACGGGTCTGTCGTTTACATTAGCTGCTGGTACTAGCCAGCACAGTTATTCTCCGGACCGAGTCCCACGAGACTCATGACCATAATTTACTGTCTCACATTCGAGACTTCCCCCAACCTGTAGGTTCACGTTCTCGTATTTATATCCCTTAGGAACAAGGTGGCCGTTACACCACCAGGTACAGGGTTCCATTTTCGTCCCCTCCTTCGACTCGTAGAGCTAAGGCGGAGGTATCAAACCCACCCCCATGCGGGGATCCACTGACTTAGCTCAAAGTCAAAGTCAAAGTTCCTTTACGACTGGCGGTTTATCGCCAATTACTTCGTCCTGGCGCAAAACCCCTAGAGGCTCAGGACCAGACACTTTTCCAACTGAACCCTTGCGGTCATAGTCCTTACGTAACATCCTCTCTGATGAGAAGATGGGTTTGTCTCTTATGAAAATAGTTGGCCTTTTGTCAAGTGTACGTATCGCACATATAGCATGTTATTAAAAATTATTGCTTTTGCGCTACATAACAAAGTTCTCTATCAGTTCAGGCTTTGCAAAGCAGATCATGCCTATTTAACATATCTTACGCTACAAAGGCAGTTCCGTTTCGGTTATCCAGATATAGTCTCTGCATGGGCACACAGAGAACACTGCTTTCCACAATTCGTCTATTTTTGGGTGCAAAAACGGCTGCTACGCTGATGTGGCGTTTAGTGTGCCGTAACCTGGTAACGGACGTCTTTTCTGATTATATTATTCCGGCTTTCAGCGGACATGTCACAATATATTTGATTTAATTTGATGCATTCGTTTATATGACCCAGAAATCGGTTAACTTGTTACAGCACCTCGTCCAGTCGTTGCAGTGCTTCTGCCATACACCCGTGGCTGATTGGTTTTCAACCATTTTATCTGCTTCAGCAGAATCGAAAATATACAGTTGTCCACATGGTGGCTTATTTACCTCGTTTGCATATAGAGGCGGGACAAAATGATAAATCTGGTCGTGTATCCGGGAAAACTAGGTACCATTTCCAACTGGCAATTTAATCTCCTCGGCCGCTGATGTAAAAGCCATTGTTGACCTGTAATGTCACATATGCTCTCTGCAGTTACTTCCTTAGCCTGCATCTTTCGTTAAGTAGCTCTGCAATACAACGGACAAGTGGCACATCTATAGGCGTTCTCGCGAAATCGCTGCGACTGGCGAGAAACGGAAACATACTTAAGCATTTTACATGCTCGTACGAGTATATAGATTATCCGAAATCAGAACCGCAACCCTTGTCACAAGGTATGTATATGTAATAAAAAATTTGAGACTGATTGAAATTTTAAAAATTAAGAACATTAAGAGATATAAATGAGGTTCGTGATGAAACTAGACAAGGAATAAGTATGTGAAGTATTCGTTAAGTAGTTCGAAAACTGTTGCTCCTGTCACTTACTTTTCACCTCCTAATGGGTCAGAATATACTTAACAATGTCTAATTATTTCTTTTGCATGAGTGTGAAACGTTGGTCTCACTATTTTGAAGAACGTCTTAAATGACGGTTATCTGCATACAAAACGGAGCCGGGATAGCTCAGTCGGTATAGCGACTTGCTATGGGCTGGACGACCGAGGAATCGAAGTTGAAGTTCCAGTGGGGGCAAGAATTTTCTCTTCTCCACGTCGTCCAGACTGGATCTGGGGTCCACCCAACCTCCTATCCAATGGGTACCGGGGGCTCTTTCCCTGGAGGTAAAGTGGCAGGGGCATGAAGCTAACCACTCACCTCCAACTAGTGCCGAGGTCAAGAAAATGTGGATCTATACATCCACTCCCCCATACACATTCATGGCGTAGTGTTTAATTAGTTAAGCGCAGGGACAACTTGACCTAGATACAAAGCGTTTATGGACAATAGACATTATTCGATCCAAGGAGGATGAAACAAGTAAGCAAACAATTGAAGATACTATACATCAATAAATTTCGCGATTTAAATAGGCCAATTAGAATTACTAGGATACTGAGATACAAGATGTGAGATGCGACAAATGAAAGCAGAATTTGCAAACAATCTGGAAGCACCTAATCGTGGAACCGAGAAGGGGGTAGAAGAGGATCATTAATGTTAATATTTATATTATATTTATATATTATATCGCAGCTTCCTGTTGCACTTTGTAAATCTGGCTTTGCATTACACTTGTTGAAAGTCGATTAATATTCACTCGTCTTATTGTCCTTGTTGTGTATCACTACATGTTTAGGCCCAGCCGGCCATCATCAGGTATAGTGGATATTGTGATGGAGGAATCCGAGCCAGTTACGTAAGAAAACAGAACAGCACCTACTTGAAGGGTATCCGTTGCAGCGGGAACTGCAGTAGCTCTGGCTTTCATTCCCGTGGTAACGTCTGTCAATGTACTCGTTTTCGTGTTTACGTGTTTGCGATTGCCGCCTAGGCAACGAGGTATTCACTGTTCCTTGTTGTAGGGAAACATAGCTACTGAGCCGTTGTCTAGCAACGGACGTCTCTGTATGCGCTGTCTCGGAAACATGTTTTAACAAGCAGTTGTCTAGCAATGGATGCCCGCTCAGATACTCTGGCTTTCAGGTGGCACGCCACAATATGTTCCAGCGGAAAGGAATCTGTTGTTATCCGTCTAAAACATTTGTTACTGTACGTCATGCCATGAACAGGTAACCCTACGGAAGAAAACCCCTGTGTATTCAGTGAGATCTGCAGTATGGAAGTTTTGACTTCCACCGTATGTTCAAAATACAATTCAGGAACTTAACGAGGATGACGTAATGAGATACGTCACGATGACACAGCTCAGAGGTGTGCGAGGCAGAGTTTAGGTGCCGATGCGCTAAGTGGTGTTGGTGCAACCGCGAAGGCGCGGGGTGAGAGAGAAGGAGAATGGACAGGCTAGCGCTCTCCACCGGTCGATATCTCATTTATAGCAAAATAATAGAATTTATGAGAAGATGCAGCCGCCGTCACCGCGCCTCGGGGGCTGAACCTTAAGACGAAGGGTTTGAAGAGGCACATTCATTATCAGTCAGATTCTCATGGGTTCAAATCCCCGTTTGCAACAGGTTGGAATTATCCTTATCTGTTACATCCTGAACTATAAATTCAAAAACTAAGTAGCCTAGTTAAGCAGTCGCTGGCTTCCCACCGCGGCGGCCCGGGTTCGATCCCGGGTCTCGTCAAGTGGGATTGTGGTGGACAAAGTGGCGCTGGGGCAGGTTTTCTCCGAGTACTTCGGTTTCCCCTGCCAATCTTCATTCCACCAATTGCTCCACAATCACCCTCACCTATCATCTGGGGCTGGTACAATAGGCCAGAAATGGCCGCAGTACAAAGGACTTAGTCCCACCCCACTAGCAATTAAAACAAACTAGTTAAGCAATTAACTGATTAATTAATTAATTCACTCATTGATTGGACGAAGGAATAAATTAATTAACGAATAATTCACGATCTCGCTGGTTTGATGACTTAATGGTTCACTAATTCACTAAGTATATACGTGTATATCTGATGCACTGCATGAATGGGCAAGCAACTGCTTAGTAAGGTTTCACCTTACCTCTCCTAAATATTCTATTGCTGTATTACGTGTCTATCGCTCGGACCGAGTACAGAATATAATTGTGTTGTTGTTTATGGGCATTACCTAGCAACGGCTGTTTTTATATAACCATTACTTAGCAACGGGACTATGAGCTACCATACATATGGAGTGCGAAAATGGAGAATATATGATTATAATAAATCCCACTAAAAGATAAAATATATTTCAGCAAAGACGAGGAACAACATAATTAGGGACTGTCTGATATCTGGATAAAACTTAGCACCGTAGCGGACACAAGAGTTCTTTTTTCTGAGACATAACGCCGTGTAGTCCGTTGAATATCAACCGATGTTTCGGAGGGACATGTCGCCTTCTTTTCTAGGATCAAAGAATAAGCTAAGAAAAAAAGGAACCAGCTTGAAACAGGTAGCCGAGTTATGGTGGAGAGAGAATTCTTCACAATTACCGCTGCGACAGTTTCAGAGAATTTGTGAAGGAATTTACTCCTTTCGGATCACAAGGACAACTTGTTCTGACTAAATTATTTTTGTCATAGCCAAAATGTTGCCTGTTTGCAGGCCTTGTTCACGTAATATGAAAGAACCGTGGCCGACGATTTGAAGGGACACATAAATACACGTTGCATTAGCAAATTCTCGCCTTTATGAAGATGGCTTGTTCTGTGTACTCAGCAGGAGTGAAGAGACGAGCCGGATATGAATTTTACGGCTGCCATGACAACAAACTCCTCCAACTTAGTCACCACCTGCGATCCCATGCTCATTTACACTTCACAGGGGTGTCAATTATTCTTGTATTTGACAGCCAAAACAGTGAACATAGCACAGGAAAATATAATTAAATTTCTAGACATAAATCCGTACAACATAGCCATTCTTCAGAATTTAATAATGCCCAAATCAATAAATGTCATACTTTTATGGGAACAGAATATTTACCACCGTGTTCACAATAGCCATCCACGGGTCCCTGTCGTGAACCACAAGAATCTGCTGGACCTTCTCCACAGACCACTCTCCTCTCCTCTCCTCTCTATTGATGTTTCCATGTAGCCCCCTCTCCCTCCCTTCCTTTTCTTTTAGAGCTGGGTGATTTTTGACTG
>NW_019735471.1:1045834-1048334 GCF_002891405.2 Cryptotermes secundus | reverse complement strand
CTCTTTCAGCTGAGTTTCAGAGACGCTGTGTTTTCTAATTTCTAGAATACCGGATGATGGACAAAGTCCGAAAACGCAGTAATTCTCAGTTCTCTGTTAGTGTATTTAATAGCGCCTTTTCAAGGCCACATTCTCCAACTGAATGAGAAATTAAAAATGATGAATTCAGAAGGATTTTAAAAGAATTTGCCGAAACCTATTTTCCTGTACTACGCAACCATTTTAGTAGACCGTCGGTCCAGGCCGAGACGCGAACTGGGAACTTCCCTACTATGAAGCAGGTGTGTTAACCGATGAAGCGCAAAATTAGATTCACAGTTAGTGGCTGTATATTCTTCCACGGGGTTAAAGCCGAGAGTAAACAACCACCAACAAATTAAATATAAATACAGTTATACATAGGCCTGGATAAATAGAAATACAGACAAATATCAAACCAAATGCCAAAACTTTATCCTGCTGACATTTCACTCATTAACCATGGGCCTACAGAGTTACTAATGTTTACAAAATTACAACATTAATTTTAGTTCCATCTAGATTTGTAATTGGGTCACTTATTTTTCCCCCCCCCCTTGTTAATTATTTCACCGGGACACAAATATGTAACCATTGCAAAAAGCAATATCATCCCCTCTTACGTCAAAACGGATATGTTGGTATATTTACCCGGAGAGCTGCATCACCGTGATTTTCATTTGTTCGGATTCCACCAGCGATAACAGTTAGGCCTACGCGTTCACAAAATGGCTTCGCTATTCAACTGTTTTATCTTTGGGGGGTTTTTAAGCGTTTCCCCTGGAAGGTGTGCCAAAGTGTGTTGTAAGGTTTTCTTTAGAAACATTATAAAAAAATCGTCACTTAGCAACGGTATAGATTCAATCACGAGAAATTTGTAAGACTTCGTTATATTATAGGGTGTTTCAAAGCATAATGCTTTTGAATCGGCTAAGTTAGGAAATTTCTACGAGTTGGTCAGCTACCTAATTTCGTAGTACTGCCAAAATGTTATTCCACCACACATCGCTCGCGCCAGGCGCAATAAGAATTAAACGTTTCGACATGCACTGCTACATATAGTAGTAAGGGACACTGTTCAGTAGAGTTCAGTATACTGGGTGTCCATAAAGTCCTAGTCTATTTTGTTGAAATCAAAACAATTTAGGACAAGTGAAACATTAATACAAACAGAGGTAAATGATGCTAAAACCAAGTCAGACCATGGCTTTTCACTGCGGGAAATTCGGGTTCGGTCCTGGGCGAATTCATATGAGATGCGAGCAAATCAAATAGTAATGGAGTGGGTTTCTCAGTTCGTGAAAAGTAAAACAGTTTCGTCTAGTGTGGCTGGTGAAGATTTTTCTTATTTCAATTATTTACGCCCTCACATGTTTCGGTCGTCAGATACCATCATCAGAGAGACACCTTTATATCAATACAGTTAGAAGTCACTATTACAATACATATTCTGAACGCTAAAATGTATACATACAATTTTAATAATATAAAACTGTGTTTAAAATCTAAAGGCTTTACAACTATAGTGGCTGTTTCAATACGTTAAAATATTTATGACTGGTTTGTTAAGATTCTATTGGAATTCGTAAACCAAGCAGGTTCGTGTCGCCCCTCTTATTATTTCTGTTATCCAATCACACTAGAGGGAACTGTTTAACTTTTCATGATATTATTAGTGTGATGGACGAGAATGAAACAAATCCAATTCTCAGTTCGGTTTCCTTCTAATAACTATCACTGCACCCTTGTTTCACACTCTTCTATCACCGTCCTTTGAGGTAAGCGGTAGAGGCCATAGCAAGCAGTACATTGTAATATCCTAGTTCTTTCAGTTGGGCATTAATGTCTGGTTGCTCGGCTGCTTACAGAGTAGGAAAAATCTTTGTACTGCCATGTGTTGTGGGTGTGCATAATATATAGACGAGTACACACACACAGTTCGGGACTATAGACAATTTCAGCGCTATCGCTGTTCTACACACTTTCCAGTTCACCGTTACACACGCGCTAGGGTTCTCAGTCTTCACTAGTCTTATCCTGGCAACGGATTTATGACAGTCTCACTACAACTTCAAATCACACATGAAGTCTTCTTTTCACATCTTAATTCCTTTCTTGCCATTATTCTGCAACTGCCAGTCCCGAGGACTCAAATCATTTCTATTGCTCTGCAAATTTTTCAAAATAAGGAAGGCAGGCTAAAAGAAGGAAATTTATATACCTATAATAAATAATACTGCCGGTCACTGTAGCCGAGCGGTATAAGGCATGCACTGTCTTCGCTCGCTCGGAAGCCGGGATCGTGGGTTCGGATCTGTTTCCTGTGAGGTACGAACTGAATTCTTATATATTATTTTTATACACTGCAGGTCACGGTAGCCGAGCGGTCTAAGGCATGCACTGTCTTTGCTCGCTCGGAAGCCGGGATCGTGGGTTCGGATCTGTTTCCTGTGAGGTACGAACTGAATTCTTATATATTATT
>NW_019735471.1:1026153-1045754 GCF_002891405.2 Cryptotermes secundus | reverse complement strand
CTAGTAAACCGAAGTGAAACGGAGAGTTTCATGGAGGTAGGCCTAGGCCAAAATTGGGGCTGTAGCACCAAAGAAAAAAAAATAATAGTAATAATGAAAACTATCATTAAATCACAAATATTATGAACAAAAACGTCAAAGTAGTAAGATTCACAGGTGTCTCTTCGGTCTTCTGCTAATCATCACTTCACCATTGCTCCATCAACATCTATCACCGCCCACCGAGGCGTGATAAGTAATGTACACAACCGAGGAGCGTAAGCAAGCAGAAGAAAGAAGCAATCCACAGTTTGCTTGCAACGTACCATAGATCACTTTTGCAATAGGCCTATAAATTTAGTCTTCCCCAGACCGCAAGGGATGATGGGAAACTACTGTAGCAATATGGCCTCCGCTTTGCCCTAGAACTGTCAAACATTGTTTGTTGAAGCGATGTTGAACCACAACAATAGAGCAAGGGTCAGAGTGTGAGAAGGCATGTATGTTCAACATCGAATGGGATGTTCAACATAAAACCACCAGATCATAGAGCTAGAACAGCGCCACTACAACCCCGACAATCAAGCAACACAAGTAGGCCTACTATACAACTCTCGAATTTCCTGTCACTTATTAATTCACTTTATGGAACGAGCCCTACTTGGGAAGCTGCAGTCTTTCGAATAAACAAAAGAATTCCGTCTTTTATAGAAACCGAAGATGCAGCACCGCGCTCAGAAAAGCATATGATTCAACACTATTCTAAACCAGATTAAACCAGGCCAAACCCTTAGAGCTTACTGTTCTAAGGTCCTCTATATCAATACCATCCTATTTACGTAGCTAATGTCTCCCTACTGGTTTCGTCCAATCAGGTTCTACTTAGCGTAGTTGGTTGAAGCCCTGTGCTCCGAGTCGGAAGGACGCGGGTTCGATTCCCGATGAGGTGGAATTTTTCAATTTATCTAATCTTTCCAGCCGAACTATGGCCCTAAGGTTGACTCAGCCTCTAACAGAAATGAGTACCAGGAACCTTCCTGGGCATAAAGGCCGGTACGTAAGGCTGACAACCTCACCGCCTTCTGTGAGCCGATTGTCTAGCAAATATGGGAGCCTCGAAGTCTCACAACCCTATGGGCCTTTATGGCCTGTTACAGGGATAGCTTTACCCTATATTTTCTCACCATTAGTGCTACATGAGCCGCCATCTTATCTTCCTTGATGTTATCAAGCTCATAATATCTGGTAAGTTTTCAAATCATAAACATCCTCCTCATGCTACTCTCTCAAACCTACTGTTAATTTCTCCATCTTAAACTAAAATATTGTCCCCAGAAATTTGTTCTCAAACATCCTCATAGCCTTTACCACTTTACGGTAAGACACTAAGTTACACTTTTAGAGAAAGTGAAGAAAAACATATATTTGTATGTTTAAATATTCAGATTTTTTCGTAGGCACACACAAGAGGATACGAGACGATCTGAAAAGGGGGGGGAGGAATAACTTAAAATGATGCTAAAATTACTAATTGTTGTTAAAATATCAAGTGTTTATGGCTCAGTGACTAATAATAACGGGTTCTGGATTGGATGTTTGAATTTATTGACACCTTCTTTTACAACCTCTCTTAATCTCAACCAATTATGGCGCTATCGATAATTACCCATTTCACAAACCAATAGGACACGCTCCACTTCCCTTCTCGTTCTACGTTGTACTCTGTTGTCCTTCTTGTACTCTTCTGTACTCCTTTCTCTGTCTGCCCTATTCTAATTTATCGGCACCGACACCAAGGAAAACATCGTCTTCTGTTATAAAGAATGCGTGTTTAATGGTTCGTTACCTAGCAACGGATGTCCTATTGTTGAGAGCGTAACTCCGAAAGTGTGTTTGCCGAGCCTTTGAGTAGCAATTGTTATATGCGTCACAATTTTGTGTAATCTCCTAAACATGTCTGTAAAACGTACGAAATAAGCCGGGCGAAAAACCATAAAATAGGGTTTCGAAGTGTTTAACGGTATGCATAGCTCTCAGGAATATAACAGTCTTGCAGATGCGGTTTTCTTGGTTCCGCCTGTGGCGATGCGTACACAGCAATGCTGCAGTCATTGACCTTGTGGCCAAATATGGGTCAATGCTATCAGTTTCATACATTACTGTTAATTACTGCAGCATTTTCTATGGTTTTCCTTAAAGTGTGTCCGATCCATGTCAATTGGTTCTTGTTTTGTGATGTCCCACAGAGAGTTATTTGATAGTGTGTCTGGCCATCTTGTTTTATGTACTTACTTACTTACTTACTCATGGAGCTGAGCCCTTCTCGAGAAGCCGCCAATTCTGCAGCTACTCAAGAACTTCCCAGCATTTTATGGAACTCGAAGCTTCATTACCGTATTCACAAGAGCCCTCCACCGGTCCCTCTCCTGACTAAGATCTTTCCCGACCATACCACCCCGCCCTATCTCTCTAAGATCCATTTTAATATTGTTCACCCACCTACGCCTTGGTCTTCCCAGTGGTCTCTTTCCTTCTGAAATTTCTGTTTTATGTACACTATACGCATATTTTAATTTTCACGAGCAAATTACAGTAACTGGCAATGAGGGGTTTTGGAGACTTTCGGGTTAATGACGTAAGTTACATTGTGACGGGTGATGAAACCGCAATGAAAAAGAAAATGGACTGATTGGAAAGAAGGGCAACTGTTTTATTTAAAGACTTATTATTCTAGAATTTGCCTGGAGGATCCAGGAAAATCGTGAAGACCTCAGTAAGGACAGTCGCCGTTCTACCCGAAATTACAATTTGGAACCTCTCGACTACCAAAAACAAGCACTAACAACGTTCGGACAGACACAGCACGAAAAACATAAAAATATAGAGGCGGTTGACTTAAGCCAGTGTTGCATGTAGCTATGTAACAATGTGCATGTATTGTTATTGCTCACTCTTGTTATCCGATCCTGCTTCACCTGGTCTAACGGACTGGAGTGGACCCCACAGCTAGATCTGCGAACTAATCCCATACTGTCAACTCTATGGATAGGGAGATCATCCCTTCAACAGAGTGACGAAAAGCCGTACTAAACCCCAACCCCTAACCTCCTGCTGATACATGTTGACGCTCTGTCTGTCTGCTTTGATCAAACTGGATTTGGGAAACCGCACAACTACTGCACTGGATCCTGTAAGTATGCGCCATGCCCTCGGCTCTTGCCCCGTGTATATAAGATCACCTCTTCCTTGTATGTTAGCAGTAGGCCAGACCTCATCAGTGGGCCTACCTCTGTTTATGAACAGGTGATCTTAGCAATAAAATGCATGAGATTTCACTTCCTCAAGATAGATGTGTAAACCATGCAGAGATGTGTGGTAGGAATGTAGGGAACGCAAATCCGGAGCTATGAACGAGCCAATAGAAAGCAGTGGCCATACAAGACACTGCTTTCTGAAAGATAGAATTCAAGGTGGGAATAATTCATAAGCATAGGACGAAGGCGGATAATTAAAACACGTAGAGAAAGATACATATAATAAAATAACTAAAGATAAAAATAAAATAAAGTAACAGTCTCTGATGGTGCTTATCTAACCAGCCTACACAGCGTCGCGTACAGTAAGGGTGTACTGTTAATACACGTCTTCGTGGCGCAGCACTTATTTAAGCACAAGGATAACTCTGACTTAACCCCAGTGAATAGTTAAAAGACTTTCTTTATACATGAAGAAGGAGACAGTACTAGTCTCCGAAACTTTGTCGGCCCTGTATGGATAAGGGTAAATGTCAATGTCCGAACAAAACTCCTGCATAAATAGAAATGCATCAATAGGTCTATGTGTAACGATAATTAGTTATTAACTAATTAAGCACCACAACAAGAATGGTGTATCTCCAGACCTCGGCACTAGATGGAAGTAGGTGGGTTAGTTGGACGCTGCGACCGTTTACACCCGAGATAAGGGCTATCAGCATCCATCGAACCAGAGGCCGGATGGGCCTCAGAGCTGGTCTGGATACAGCTGCCAAGAAAGAAATCTCTTCCTTCCAGGAATGAAGCCCCTCCCCTTCTCCAGTTACCATAGCCCGTAGCCGGTACGCAATACCGACTGGGCTACTGGGCACGCATGTCGGATAATAAACAAAATATGTGTCAAAACGGTAGGTAAGAAATTTGTCATGGTGGAAAGCCTTCCTTGAGAAGTTTAGAATTAGTAAGCTAAAGAATTTCCCTGATTTCATGGAAAACAAATATGCAAGATCCCTTGAATGGAGGTCACATCCTCACACTCCGTTTCCTTATCGCCCTTCTACGTTATCCTGCAATCTATGCCAGGTTCTCAGAACGGTCTCTTCCTCTAAGGTTAACCATTTACGGTTCGTTTTACATGTATTTCTTGTTTATTTTATGAGAGTTATGCATCTTGTTAATTTAATTTTTCTTTACTTTGCCTTTACCAATTTTCTGCGGTTATCACTAAGTCTTTTGTCCATTATTCACTCCAGTATATGTTAATCGGGCCGGTCACGGTAGCCGAGCGGTCTAAGGCATGCACTGTCTTCGCTCGCTCGGAAGCCGGGATCGTGGGTTCGAATCCCACTCAGGGCATGGATGTTTGTGTGCGTTTTTCTGTGTTTGTGTACAGGTAGAGGCCTTGCGACGAGCTGATCACCCGCCCAAGGAGTCCTACCGAATGTGTAATATCTAGTAAACCGAAGTGAAAAGGAGAGTTTCATGGAGATAGGCCTAGGTCCAAATGAGGGCTGTAGCGCCAAAAGAAAAAAAAAAGTTAATCGTTGCAAGGAGTATTACCACAGAAGTGAATTCTCCTGTATCTACAGACAGATATGTTTCCATGAAACTAGTCCTACGAGATACCAACATCTCGTTTTCAACATGGACGTTGACATGTAAAGGCTACAGTTGGAAAGGGCGAAAATTGTGTGCGAGTTGATTACTCTCTCTGACTGGAAGAAGTTTTCCTTTCATTCTGAAATTCTCTTTTCTTAGTTTCTTCAGTCCTTCGTTTGTTTTCCCTCCTTTTCTCTTCCTTTTATTTTCTCTCTTCCCTTGAATTATAATTCCTTCTTTCTTTCCTTGCCTTCATCCTCCTACCCTCATTTCTGTACCTGTTATAGCCTACTTTACTTATTTTGAAATAGGAAGTTCTTGGAAGAAATAATCACCTACTTTATTTTCATATGACACAGACCGCATGCAAAATGACGCCTCCAATAATTCTTCATTACCGCTGGAACTTTTTTAACGATCTGTTACCTAGCAACGATAACGAAAAACACAGCGAGACCCACATACTCCTATTTGATAAAGGAAGGACTGCATATAAAATGACGCGGCTAATAGTTCTTTTACTGTTGCGTGTATTCCTTAGAGCGAGAAAATTTACCAGCCGTTGCCTAGCACTGAAATGAGGGATAATCCTAACCGAGCTTTGCAACGATAGAAGGGATACACGTACAGACACACAGACTGATGGGGAGGATTTATTAAGTACGCCGTTGAGACTGGCTCAGGTTCCATAATATATATATATATATATATATATATATATACACACACACACACACACACACACGTATATACGAAGTGTATATTGGTTCAGGCATTCAAAAGTTGATGGGGGGGATACACAGGCACACAGACAGGATGGAGATCACATAAGTTTAGCAGGTTAAAAATAAAAGTAGGCTTATGGGATCGTCATGCTGTCTGTGTGTCTGCCTATCGCCCTCCCCCATCAACTGGACGAACCTCGTCTCTTTCCTACTTTCAGTCTTTCCGTCGTTTCTTCCATCTTCTTTTTGTTCGATACAAATGGTTTTCTGATATAAAATACCAGCAAACCCACCGTGTTGCAAAGATAATGTTTTAAAAAGCTGAAGGAATACTATGAAATTTGGGGTTCGAGACCTCTGATTATGTAGAGCGCACGAATGGGGGAGAGGAGAAATGCATAAAGAATACTGGTGGGAAAGCCAGAAGGAAAGAGACCACTGAGAAGACCAGGGCGTAGGGGGGTGGACAATATTAAAATGGATCTCAGAGAGATAGTTTGGGATGATATGGATTAGATTGATCTGGCTCTGGATATGGATCGCTGGAGGGCGCTTGTGAACACGGTAAGGAACCTTCCAGTTCCATAAAATTCTGGGAAGTTCTGGGAAGTAGCTGCACAATTTGCAGCTTCTCAAGAAGGGATCAGCTCCATGATTGAGTGAGTGACTATGTAGAGCACTAATCTTCTGGGACGCTATACCGTGTAGTCTTGTAGAAGTCTATCTACTTTTCTGAGGAACGCACCGCCTCAATTTTCGGGCCCCAAATGTAAACCAAGCGAGCAGCAGTCAGAGAAATAATTAATACCTCCAGTTACTTGGCACCCTGTAGGTGTCTTCTTCTCTGTGGGTCTTGTTGCTGTCAACAGTTACTATACAGCAGAGGGTTGGTGCAGAAGTAGCATTATTTTTTGTTTTTTTGACTGGGCGCACTGGATCGGAAAATAGGTTGGTTTTGACATCCGACACCCCGTCTACTGATACTGTATGAAAGAGGGTAAGTTACTGAGCTACCCTTTTGTTAAGGGAGGATTGGTGTGGTTAGAAAAACATGACAACAACAATAACGGTCAGAGGATTTAAATAATTTCGCTTGGTCCGCCAGCCAGCCTGCCAGCAGTCTTGAAGGAGGAAGAAGACAACAATGGGACGATTAACTGGGCGTTTCCTGGGATACAGTCAGACTCATTGTAACCGCATGTCTCTTGTTTAACGAGGTATTGTATGGTAGGCCTATGGCTCTAAAAAATGGCAAAATCCATGATGGATTAGGAACTCATAACTGGAAAATAACTAGAAAATTTACATTAAAATATGCCTTATGTCTCAGAAACTTCGCCTCAATCTGTGCTTTTCAGTTATCATTAATATAATTTTTGGTGCTGCTGGAAGACGATAACTGTTCCAGTATATTAACAAAATTACAAACATCTCGTCGATTCTAAAGGAAGCTTATCAATACAGAACGAACTGTCTAATAAACAAACTAAACCTACGAACCATTTTGCTTCTTGAAAATTTAACAGGAACACAAATAGTCACGATTTTTTGTACTTTTTATCGTACTCCAGAGATTAATTACCGTGTTTACACTGCCTCGCCAGTACGCGGTAGCGTAGTTGGTTGAGGCACTATGCTACAAGCTGGAAGGCCGCAGGATCGAATTCCGATGAAGTGGACTTTTCAATTTACCGAATCCTTCAAGCCGCATTATGGCCCTGGGGTCGATTTAGCCTCTAACAGAAATGAGTACCAGGAATATTCTTGGGGGTAAAAGACGGCCGGCGCGTAAGGCTGACAACCTTACCGTCAGCTATGAGCCGATTATCTAGAAAATGTGGGAACCTCAACATCTGACAACCCTATGGACCTCCACGGCCTGTTACAGGGATACCTTTACTTACTTATACGGTCTCGGCAGTAAACCGTAACCCGAGCCACCTGAATCCAATCCATAACATGAAAATCTCTTTCAGATTTATTTTCATATTAACCGCCAATCTAAGCCTGTATCCCCCAAATGGTCTTTTCCCTTTTAGAATGTCCGGCCACGTAATTATTTCATATCTCTCTTCTCATGCCTCACTCATCTCGTACTTCTGTCTTTCCTGCCGCCTTAAATATGGCGTATGCATGTTTTTAAAGTCGTTCGGAGATAGGAACTAGCTCTATCGATTGGGCCCAACTTAGTATGTTTTACCTGAAGACGGAGACAGAATCCAGTCTCCGAAACGTTGTGTTTTGAAAAAAATAAACAGGATATTTTTTAGATTAAATACAAACCGATGGATAATATCCATAAACATAATATTTGTAACAAATTATGCAATATGGAAATATATATTTTCCTCTTTGGTCCAAATATTCTGATCACCGTCCTGTTCACACTCATACAAAACTTCAGGTAATATAATTTTAAGTATATTTTGCACGAAATGTAAAGATAAAGGTAAATCTATTCCTGTGTATAATTAAGCACCACGCCATGAAGACGTATGTGAGAGTGAAGGTGTAGATCCACCATGCAGGAAATCGAAATCAGATTCCTTGGTCGCCGAGGCTAATGTTTAGCCGCTATGCCGACTAAGTTATACCGGTTTCTTACAACAATGCAGGCCTATACACTGTTAAATATGTAGGCCAGAATTCCTTACAATTAATATAAATTTTCAGAAAAAATTGGAGACGCTTGTAATGTGAAACGCTGATATAACCGCGTATGTTAGAAGAGAATGTATCACAGAAAGTCCGATTCTAAATCACAGTTTTCCGCTCCAAGTGTAGAAGAGTTGGAGCGATTCGAGAAGTAATTCATTTTTTGTGCGTCAGTGAGATGCACGGGTGTCACAATCGGTTAGGAAATCGAATTAATTTTCTGAGCCGCAGTTTGGGAGGTCTCAACTCGCAACTGTTCACAGCGTGCGAGGAAAAACCAACTAACATCCTCTTCTTCTAATCAAAGTCTTCCACTTCCGTCTTCTTTTACTTTCACCATCTCCTTTATCTTATTCTTGTTCTTCTTCGCTTCCCTTTCTTCCTCTCTATCACTTATCTTCATATAATTATCATTTGTCATCATCTTTCTCTCATCCACGTACTCTTCATTTCTCAGTGCCCTCATCTGCACAGCTGAGCATTCCGGGTGTAAAAGGCAAACAAATTCCAAAAGAAGTAACTCTGAAACGTTTTCCGAATTCCCCACTCAAATCTAGAAAAGTCTATGTGCATTATCCACCAACCTGTTTACAGAGTGCATATAAACTACAGAGTGATTCTGAATTATTCTCGGGGTTTCCGTTACCAGTAAGCATGAAGGTGAAGTCGTTGATTGTATGCAGAACACTACAAGTCTCTTGTAATTGCTTTAATGATAGTCGGATAGCATTATCTGAATGTGGATCTCTTCCACATTGAGTTCTGTAACGACTGCGTTTTGATAACGGATTTTGTTTCGAAAAACCAAAGTACGCACATTGCGTTCTAGACATCAATACGGCGAGTACAGAGTTGTCAAATAAAACTTTATGAGTTATAGTTTCATATTCCTTAAGCGGTTTTAATTTGTTTTCCTGGTTTGAAAAAATTATAGGCCACGGAAACACCGACAATAATTTAGAATCACATCTTACAACTGTTAAGAAGAAATCCAGATTTTCGTATGTTTTTTTGGGGGGGGGGAGGCAACTCAATAAGAATACTCGTAGAAAGATTTTTTCAACTCCGTTCTTTGCTATTTAATATACCCAAATGAGCGTGATATTTATTCAATATATTACTATAAATACAATTCTACTTCTGTAAAGCTAATTGCATTATACAAATCAAGCTGCATGGTCAGATTTTTCTTCGTTGAATTTCGTTGATTTTCAATGTATCCAAAAAAATCTAATAAACAATTCGGATATTAATGACATATATACTATATTCCCTACATAAATTATTTATGACAAACAGATTATGGGAAGATAGGCCTGAAATTCTATTTGGCTTCATGTAAAGTAACGGTTATATTTACACAAAACTCCAAAGATTAACCTCGTCCTTCAGCCTTTAACGTGGACTACTAACACTAAATTTAATATAATTCTATTCAGTAGTTCTTGAATGTCCGAGCACTTGAACACGATCTTCCACAAAATGCGTTTAAACGCACAGAGCGCACGGCCGAACAACTGTAACGACAATAAGCCTTATAACAACAATTTGCAAGACCCAGTTCTGTCAGTGGCTCCCAAACCTTGCCCTCAAGATACATTCCTGTCGTGAATGAAACAAACACAAATAAATTCATGGTATTAATAAAATTATAAATCAGATAAAATTATCCTATTTATAGTAAATTTTTTGCTACATATATTCTAATCCAAGAGCACGGGAGAGACTGTAGATTAGCTTCTCTCTGTCTTCATTCGTCTATTTCTTTATTTCCCAAAGAGGGCTCTCATATAAACTCTACCGCAGGATATGCCAGAGATATGATCTGAGAATTAAATAATCTAAAGCGACCAGACCGGCTTTGAGGCCCACTAAGTCTCCCACCCAACGGTAACCGGGGATTATTTCCCGGGGGTAAAGTGGCCGAAGCGTGAAGCTGATCACACCTGCATTTAGCGCCGAGGCCAAGAATGGTGGAGTTATACCTCCATTCTCTTATACGTTTTCATGACGTGGTTCCTAATTAATTAAGCACAAGTTCTACCTTACTTTACACTGGAGGTCCTTTCCTACTCAGAAGTCTCTATCTGAGAAATTCACATTCTGCTAAGGACAAAGGATTAGAGATTAAGGAAAAGCGTTCTTTTAATTAAATGCATACAGAAAACAAATATGGCGATGGGAATAAGGAGTAGACTTGATTTGCCAATCTGCGGTAATTAAATCCAGTTGACTTCAACTTTACAGAGAACCCTCCACTCGAAATATAAGTCGATCTCTACAGGAGATTTACATGTTCCGCCACTGCGGCGATCTCACCGAACCTCAATCCGCCACTGGCAATACCTGAGATATGCTCCACTTTGCGCCTGAGCTTGCGTGTGCTTACTGCTCCTGGTTTTAGACATAGTGGTGACGGCAAAAAGAGCACACACAGTGAACCCCGCCTCCTCTATTGCCGGGTTTTTGTCGTATTCTCGGGTCGCGACCCCCCAAACCACAGCAGACTCTAAGAAGAATCACACGATAGAAGGGTAGCTCTTTTTGCCATCCCTTGTACCTCCAGTAATGAAGATTGAATGGGAACATAACTG
Source organism: Cryptotermes secundus (assembly GCF_002891405.2). Lineage (NCBI taxonomy): Eukaryota > Metazoa > Arthropoda > Insecta > Blattodea > Kalotermitidae > Cryptotermes > Cryptotermes secundus. The sequence continues at coordinate 1,034,948 of NW_019735471.1, read as the reverse complement.
AAATACTTGTGAAGAAGGGGTGACACCATCGTTTCATTGGCAGCCACACGTTCCAACTGAAGAAATGTATACGCTAACAAAATTAAACTTCCCAGTACGCTGTCTATGGGGGGAGGGGGGGGGTCACGCGGTAGCGTAGTTGGTTGGGGCTCTATGCTACAAGATGGGAGGTAGCGGGTTCGATTCCCGATGAGGATACTGGATTTTTCAATTGGCCTAATCCTTCCAGTCGCATTATGGTCCTGGGATCGACTCAGAGTCTAAAAAAAAATAAGTATCAGGAAACTTTCTGGGGGTAAAGGGCGACCGGCGCGTAAAGCTGACAACCTCACTGCCATCTGTGAGCCGATTCTCTAGGAAATATGGGAACAACGACGCCTCACAACCCTATGGGCCTCTACGGCCTGTTACAGAAATAGCTTTACCTTTAAGAATGCTGTATATATTAGAACAAGATTCAAATTACCATCTAAACATATCTGGTTTATTTCCAGATACTGACTATATATACGTGTGTGTGTGTGTGTGTTTTGTTGAAGTCCCGACAATTTTTCAGTGAGACAAGAACATCTTCAGTAGGCGGACCACATTAAAGGAAAACTTAACAATTCATGTATATAATAATAAAATGTTTAAATTTCCAAGCTCAACAATTTGTCTACCAAGAATCACATCTAAACAGCAGAACTCCACAACGAGTAGAAAGTCACATCGCAGTCAACTCAACCACAGTAACTATGATATATATTTATAGAAGGTAAAGCTATCCCTGAAACAGGACTCGGAGGCACATAGGGTTGGAAGACGTCAAGGCTTCCATATTTTCTAGACAATCGGCTCACAGATGGCGGTGAGGTTGTCAGCCTTACGCACCAGCCGCTCTTTAACCCGAGAAAGATTTCTGGTACTCATTTCTGCTGAAGGCTGGGCCGACCCCAGGGTCATAGTGTGACTGGAAGAATTAGGTCAATTGAAAAATCAAATGATCTCATCGGGAATCGAAACCACGTCCAGCCAGTAGTATAGTGCCTCAACCAGCTACGCTACCGCGTACCATTATATGTAGTATATATATATATATTTTAATATAATATTATTTTCAATCTTTTACAAGAGTTTGTGACATATTTTAAATCCATTATTCATGTACAAATTTTAATAATTTCTCGGATATAGTAAAATTACCTGATACACTGCATTCCACTTTGCGTCTATTTTCCTCTAACGTGGTTATCTTATGATAATTAAATAAGATTCGAAAGGACATTTGAACATCGCTGTGCATAATAAAACTTTTTTTTTCACAAAAAGGAAAATAAGATGGCACTGAGGACCAACCATTCACAGAGAGAGAATTAATTCTATCGGGGGCGAGATCTCTGTAAGAAAGTACACTATAACATTTCTATTGCTATTAAAACTGCAAAGTTTCACGAAACAACTGATAAGCTCTTTTTTTGAAATAATAGAGAGAAGCTAGGAAGTAGCAGCTTTCTGATTGGTTAATTTTCCACCCTTCCACAACTGCCCCCACCTTGCCTATTATACAAGAACTGAAAGAAAACAAAAGTTATACTTTGAGAGAAGAAGTTTGTCCAATTTTGCTGGCACCCTTGGATATACCCCGATTGCACCTTCCCTCAATATACAACTCCAAAACACTTTCACCGAAGAAGAACAGTCTAAGAGACACAGCGTTCTGGGGCCTACAGTGTAATTAGAATCCTAAGAGGTTCAGCCAGGTGTGTATGTGTGTGTGTGTGTGTGTATACTTTACACACACACACGCACACACACACACACACATTGCTAAGTACATATTTTGTTACGAACCAAATACAAAAATTCACAATATCGCAATTGAACATCACTCTGAATTAGCCAATCGCTTGATATACATGGAGGTTCTTATCCTTGTTGACCGATTCACGACTCTGCGCTTCACGGTGACCAGTGCACCGCCCGCTGTGAAGCGCATACGAATTTTGTCGATGAATCAGGATGCCTGACGGCCGATAAAGTTTGGAACTATGGAAGTTATTAATTTCTATGGACCGCTTGACGACATTGTGCTTAATGGCGAATGCTACGGTTCATGAATGGGAATTTGTTTATGATTTGTCAGCAATAGTCAGCAGTTATCAGCTCCATTAGCCGTATGTTCTAAGTTACAGTTATTGAGCAGTGTGTTCCGTCGTGGTGCTGTATGTCTTACAGCAACGTGTATGTTTGTATGACACCTACGTGAAATACAGATCTGCTAGAAAATGTTGGAGAAAATTTCGATGAACATTTCATGATGAAAGACGACCTAGCAGACAAAAAATTCACAATTTGGTGAATAAACTTAGATCAACGGGATGGAACCGTTTCACTGAAAACAAACGGACAGTGGAACCGATTACTGCCGCCCACTGCTGAAAAATCATAAACAAATTCTCACGTATGAACTGCACTGTTTGCCGTGAAACATAATGCCGTCAAGCGGCCCACAAACTTAATGATTCGTCTTAATTCCAAAGGCAGTAGGCCATCAGGCATACTGATTCTTCGGCAAAAATTAGTATGGGCCTCGCAGGCGGCGGTGCAGCAGTCGTCGTGAAGCGCAGAGCCTTGAACCGGTCAACAAAAGTAAGAATCGCCCTGTAGTATATTGTCCGCGAAGGCTGTACATCCGAAAGTATATTAATTTAAAAACAAAATTGGTTCATGTTAAAATAGTTTAATATGCAAAATCATTTAACATAATGTAAGATAATGTGATGTATGTTATATTATTCTCATTTGTGTTCTGTTTTTGCAGCGATGTACGTTTCGTTGATGGTATCTTCATTGCGTGCACTCTGATAGCCAATGTGTGCGACCTCTATACACACACACAGATACACAGGTCACCAGAGCACACGTAGTCAAGATACCATCCACGTGACACACGTCTCCAGAAAATAACAAGAATGAAGAACACTATGACATAGAACATATCATGCTAGCAGGAGCCGATTTGGTTTAAAATAATTAACTTTCGGGCTTACATATTATTTCTTAGGGCCGCGCCATATCTCAAGCGGTTAGTCGCTGGCTTTCCAGCGCGGCGACCTTGGCTCGATCCCCGGTCTGGTTAAGTGGGATTTGTGGTGGACAAAGTGGCGCTGGGGCAGATTTTCTTCGAATACTTCGGTTTCCCCTGCCAATCTTCATTCCACCAATTGCTCCACAATCACCCTCACCTATCATCTGGGGCTGGTACAGTAGGCCAGAAGTGGCCACAGTACAAGGGACTTAGTCCCACCCCACTAGCAATAAAAAAAATACATATCTCAATAATGAATACCACGGACCGGAGGTACTGAATCAAGCGTACCTACTTGAATTTCTTGATGGTAAATGATCACAAATATCCAGCAGTATAGTCTACTCTATTAATGAACGAATGAATGTATGAATGAATGACCGTATCAATGGCTGTACGGATGAATCAATCAGCCAATCAAATAAAAACAAATCAGGGAACAGCAATGAGGCCAAGAATCATCGCCATATGTTGCTTATAATTTCCATTTTATAAATAGTTCCAAAGGCATAATTCAGCACTGTCACTGTCTCGGCATATTCTGGAGAAATTAAATTAATTCTGAGTACAAAAAAAATCGCGGAAGAACTCTCGAAATTATTTCGTTTTTGCGGAACCACGGATTTCATTACCGTGTTCATAAGAGTTCGTCATTAATCACTATCTTGAGCCAAATAAAACCAGTCATCGTCCACTCATCCTATTTCCTTAATATTGTTCGTTCATCTACTCCTAGGCATTCCAAGTGATCACGCCCGAGGATAGAGGGATACTTTCCTCCGAAACGTCGGTTCACATGAGATCTACACGTCGTCATATTCCAGAAAGACGGCATTCTTCATAGTCACTGCTGTGAAAACCCCAAATCTTACAAGTAATAATCATTTGTTACTGTCGTTTCGTGTTTTTCTTTTAATCTCGCAACATTTTCGGCTGTTCATGTAGTGATTCTGTCCTGCACTCTGATAAGACATGAACACAGAACTTGCACTCAGATTCCTCTGTGTTTATTTGCAGTTTATCTTGCTCACTAGTAGTTAATGCAGAATCAGTGCTTTCGTTTTGATGTTTAGGTTTATTCTGCGGCACAGAGGCTGGAAATTTTACGAAGAGAAATCAGGGTAGATGGTTCATTCTTGCATTATGACGGCAAAGTTGTGTTATTTTTTCCTTCTCTTGAAGAGAGCCCTGTTATCTTATAGTTGCAGCTTTTTGGCGAAACTTTTTTAATAATCCCAAGTTTCTCCCTTTCCTTCCTAACGTGTGGATAAGAGAGAAAAATTCAAGTCCCTTCTCCTTTCTGCTAATAAACAGAAGTACCAACTATGATTAAATGTCACATGGCTTAAGCCAAATTATATATTGCTTTAAAACATACCATTATTTGTGCTCCATGCAGGGCTGTGGTTAGAAACAAGAAAGGAAATATTGGTCTAGATTTCCACATGTGTGGTATCGCTTCCTTGCAACATTTCAGCCATTTCTACACACTGCACATCTCTGGGATTTGACGCCGTTCATCTCCATATATCCCTATGACGTTTCCCATGCTCTGTTTGTTTCTTATCCTGAAGATGGAAGCAGCATAATCCTCCGTAAAGTCGATAATATTATGACATGGAGGCTCGTTTTAGGAGATGGGTGGGCAAACACGTTTCCGCGGAACACGTGGATACTTTCTTACTTACTTACTCATGGAGCTGAGCCCTTCTGGAGGAGCCGCCAATTCTGCAGCTACTCAAGAATTTCCCAGCATTTTATGGAACCCGAAGGTTCATTACCGTTTTCACAAGAGCCCTCCGCTGTTCCCTATTCTGAACCAGATCTATCCAATCCACACCATCCCATCCTATCTCTCTAAGATCCTTTTTAATATTGTCCACCCACCTACGTCTTGGTCTTTCCAGTGGTTTCTTTCCTTCTGGCTTTCCCACCAATATCCTATACGCATTCCTCGTCTCCCCCATTCGTGCTACATGCCCTGCCCACCTCATCCTCCTTGACTTAATCATTCTAATTATACTTGGAGAAGAGTACAAGTTATGAAGCTCCTCATTATGCAGTTTTCTCCAACCTCCTGTCACTTCATCTCTCTTCGGTCCAAATATTCTCCTCAACACCCTGTTCTCAAACACCCTCAGTCATTGTTCTTCGCTTAATGTCAGAGACCAAGTTTCACACCCATACAGAACCGCAAGCAAAATTATAGTTTTGTATATTCTAATTTTTATCCACGGGAATGGAAATTGTAGGCTCTTAGAAACCAGATTGTTGCTGTGAAATCAACAGGCGTGTCCATGGATACGAGCAAGCAACAGGCGTGTCCATGGATACGAGCAAGCAACAGACGTGTTCATGGATACGAGCAAGCAACAGACGTGTCCATGGATACGAGCAATCAACAGGCGTGTCCATGGATACGAGCAAGCAACAGGCGTGTCCATGGATACGAGCAAGCAACAGACGTGTTCATGGATACGAGCAAGCAACAGACGTGTCCATGGATACGAGCAATCAACAGGCGTGTCCATGGATACGAGCAAGCAACAGGCGTGTCCATGGATACGAGCAAGCAACAGACGTGTTCATGGATACGAGCAAGCAACAGACGTGTCCATGGATACGAGCAATCAACAGGCGTGTCCATGGATACGAGCAAGCAACAGGCGTGTCCATGGATACGAGCAAGCAACAGACGTGTTCATGGATACGAGCAAGCAACAGACGTGTCCATGGATACGAGCAATCAACAGGCGTGTCCATGGATACGAGCAAGCAACAGGCGTGTCCATGGATACGAGCAAGCAACAGACGTGTTCATGGATACGAGCAAGCAACAGACGTGTCCATGGATACGAGCAAGCAACAGGCGTGTCCATGGATACGAGCAAGCAACAGACGTGTCCATGGATACGAGCAAGCAACAGACGTCTCCTAGGATACCGCAAAGCTATATAAGCGGCAGTCTAGATAAGAACCGAGGCAGTCGCAGTGGAAAGGGAAACCAAAAACTAATTTATTCGTAACCTGAACCAAGTGAACTCATAGCGTAAACCAGGAGAGAACAGCAGAAGGAAGCCTTGAAGAGAAGACAGTCGCAGTCCAGCCAGAATGGAGCGAGTCCTAGGCAGTCAATTTGGGCTTTTTAGTTGATTATGATTTGGAGAGACTGAAAAGAAGGTGCCAACAAATCAAATCATCCAATCGAAACCCAGTCTTATAAGTCACGGAACCATAAACACGTGATAATATTTACAAGATTACTTAGCGTCACATCCTAGCATGTTGCAGTCTTCATAGTCACTGCTGTGACCTCGGATCTTGCCCTTTACAAAACTAATCATAAGACGTGCACGCATTTTACTTCTCAGGCTAATTCGGCCCTAGTGGATTTCAATTAAATTTGATGCGAGGCTCAGCATTGAACCTTACCTAGTATACGCACATTGTAATTCAGGAATGGGTAATTGTTCACACGCTGTGTCCGTATTGATTTGTATCGAAGTGACTGTGGGCCGCACTATGGCCCTGGGGTCGACACAGCATCTAACAGAAATGAGTACCAGGAATCTTCCTGAGGGGGTAAAGGGCGGCCGGCGCGTAAGGCTGACAATCTTACCGCCATCTGTGAGCCGATTGTCTAGAAAATGTGGGAACCTCAACATCTCACAACCATATGGACCTCCATGGCTTCTTACAGCAATAAATTTACCTTTCTTTTTTACTGTCTCCATGGAGCTAAGCTCTTCTTCAGCAGTCGTCAGTTCTACAGCCACTCAAAACTTTCTTAATATTTTATGCAACCCGAAGGTTCATTCCCGTGTTCACAAGAGCCCTCCACTGGTCCCTATTCTGAACCAGATCAATCCAGTCTATACCACCCCATCCTACCTCTCTAAGATCCATTTTAATATTACCCACACCTACGTCTAGGCCTTCCTCTTTCGTTCTGGCCTCTAACAAAGATTCTATACGCATTCCTCTTAACCCCTATTCATGCTACATGCCTTGCTCATCTCATCTTCCTTTACTTCATCATTCTAATTATACTTGAAAAAATGTGCAGGTTATCAAGACATCCTTAACAAACTAATTAAATATATGAGGCATACAGTCTTCTAGAATGCGATGTCGAATAATCTGGTAACAGTTAATCAACGTTTCTGAGGAGAAAGTGCCTCCACCTTCAGGATCGAGTCGTACATCAAGCAAGGAACCGGCAAGAAGTAGGCATCTCTCTGCTTTGTTGGATCACTTTTCTTCTCTACAGATGAAGACCGTACTTTTCTCCGAAACGTCGATAAGCTTCTACCAGACTACACATTGTCACATCCGACATCTTCAAAGCTCTCGCGGTGAGAACTTAACTTATTTCTAATTTTTGTGTTCGTAGTTTCTCTGTAAAGCACTCTTACTTAAAGAGCTGGTATAGAAATCAGAATACTCACAACCACGTAATAAACCATGACGCACTTGCGGAAGCCATCAATTCTACCCTGCAATATGTAATAAAGGAAACCAGTTTCACGATAACAAGCCGCAAATTTGAAAGTGTAACGATGCAAATTGTTAAGAAATTGGCGAATTTCTAAACGTGTGTTTGTTAAATCACTAATTTAGTTAAGAAAGTTGAAGGTTACCTTATCGGCAGGAAGCAGTTCTAAGCGGCGAATATTTAAAACACATTAAAACAAAAGGGTTCCTATGTAGGTCAACTAACAAAGGAAACCCCTGGGAATGTAAATTTCCAATTCTCTACTTATTACAAATAATTTATATTTATGAGGTATCCATTTATATATGTATAATTATAAATGTAGACATCTTTAGCTATCTAGGGGCTGCATCTCTAATGAAGCGCTATTGGTGCCTGAAAATATCGTTTTTATAATTAGGAATTTTATGCATTTTAATCAGTGACCAATAACCAGTAAGGCAACAAATGTTACGCAAAATCTATTTTTAAATTTATGCATGCGAAGAGAAAGAAAAACAAAACTGAAGCTTATTCAAACAAAGCAGACTGCACCTTCATTCCAAGTATACAAATAAGAAATTTACACCTAAATGCAGCAACGAATGATCAAAGTCGAAAGTTAACCTGTAGTTCATTAAACAAAAGACACAAAACGAAGAATGCAAAACAAAAATATCATAGGACATAAAATAATGACCATTTATAATATTTCAGGGAAATAGTTTATTTCAGTTGCCGATCACAATGACCACGCGGTCTAAGATGTGTACCGTCTTAGCCCTCTAAAACTCTGGGATCGTGGGATCCAATCCCATTCTATGCATAGATGTCTGTGTGAGTTTACTCTGTGTTGTGTTGTTCTGTGTGTAGGTAGCGGCCTTGCGACGGACTAATCCCCCGTCCAAAAGTCATACCGACTGTGTATAGGATTAAGAAACTGAAAAAGCGGCATACTGTAAACTGTAAACGGCATATAGACGTTTAAGGCAAGAAACATATCCAGTTAGTTGAATAGAAAATATAGATTTGTTGGTTGTATAGGTATTGTTGTTGTTGTTATTGGAGAGGGTGGGTTTCCCCATGCACTTAGACCACATATTGGTCCATCGTGCGTCTCCCTGTGATATTCTACCAGTCTCTATACCTTACCGGTACTGGTGCTTGCCATCAGTCCCGACTCAGCCAGCGAGTTCGGCCTCTACTGGCTCAGCGGTATCTCGATGCTTCCCCCATCTACCAGAGGCGTTA
>NW_019735471.1:1021222-1025502 GCF_002891405.2 Cryptotermes secundus | reverse complement strand
CATTTGGCCTCCTCTTCACGATATACGTGTAGTTTCGGTTCGCCTTTAGAGGATAAAGGTGTCCGGAGCGTAAACTAAAAGAGTAAAAAAGTAAAGGTACCCCAGTAACAGGCAGTGGAGGTCCATAGGGTCGTGAGGCGTCGAGGCTCCCACATTTTCTAGAAAGTGGGCTCACAGATGGCGGTGAGGATGTCAGCCTTGCGAGCAGGCCGCTCTTTACCCCCAGGAATATTCCTGGTACTCATTTCCGTTAGATGCTGAGTCGACCACAGGGCCATAGTTCGGCTGGAAGGATTAGGTAAATTGAGGAACCCCGTACAGCAGGGACCGTTTTGACAATTCAACCGTCCCTTAGAAATCCCCAGCCTACATGGAACACCGAAGTTCATTACAGTGTCCAAATAGCACGCCATTAGTCCCTAAAAAGGTAAAGTTGTCCCGGTGCTTAACTAATTAAGCATTGCGCCATGAAGGCGTGTGGGGAAATGGATATATAGATCCATATTTTCTTGACCTCGGCACTAGTTGGAGGTGAGTGGTCAGATTCACGCCCAATCCGCTTTACCCACGGGGAACAGCCCCCGGTTCCCATTCGATAGAAGGCTGGGTGTGCCCCAGAGCCGGTCTGGACAAGATAGAAAAGAGAAAATTCATGACCTTACTGGGACTCGAACTCCGACCCATCGGTAATCCAGCCCGTAGCCAGTCGCTGTATCGACCACGCCATTCCGGCTCCCACTAGTCCATATGTATACGAAAATTGATTCAATCACCAACATACCACAATCACCATTTAAAAATTCTCCTCACATTTATGTCTTAGTTTTCCAAGTGTTCCAAACTGTGGTTTCTTTTGGGCTTTAAAACCAAAACTCTGTGGCATATGTCACATACACCATGCTTGCTATATGCCCCTCCCATATAACTTTCCTTAATTTGATAATAATAATAATAATAATAATAATACTTAGTAAATTGTGTAAATTACGACTTTCGTCATTAAGTAATTGCCTAAATTATCCTGTGCTCTCTCTCTCTCTTTCGGGTTCAAATTTTCTCCCCTTCATTTTGCTCTAAAACACCCTCAGTTACCAGACGAGAGTAATTTCCATAGTTGCCGCAGTAAGAGGTCCAGATCCCACCCTTAATCTATGTACTTCCTTTATTGAGAGAAACACATTTTCACACCAAGCTAAACAACAGATGAAATAGTAGTTTTGTGTATAACTTAAACTTTACCTTTTTAGATAGCAACAGAAAAACAGAAGCTTCAAATATGTTACGTTAAAAAAACAACATGCATTATTCTGTGCTTTCGAATAAAAATTTTAAGTTAAGAAATTTGAAACATCAACGTCCTGAGACAACGTATAGTCTTCTTTTCCGTCTATAATGCATCAATATTAATTTAGCAACATTAATTCACATTTAATTCAATAAGTGTTCGTTAAATGTTTAAAATGTCATTAATATTACTAAAATATTAAAATATTTGGTGTTTGTGTTACAGGTTTCGGCCTGAGAGAGCCATCTTCAGGCAACATAACTTTTAAAGGAGTCTACTGCACTTGGTTAAATTGTGTTCATCAAGGCACGTCGTGGTTATTATTATTATAATTTTTTTTTAATTCTGATGTAGGGTGATTGCTTCCGTATATATTGCGGCTGTTTTTATGTCCAATTGGGTGTGTGGCTCGCTTAGTTGCATGTATCTAGCGTTGCTTTGTGTTCCTGAGATAAATTCGAGCCAGAAAATTAAATGGAAACCGATGTGTATTGCAAATTTGATTATCGGATGGAAACGTGTTTTCGTTCCACAATCATTTGTCATAAGACGCTGTTACTGAGGTAACAATTCGTGAAAGAACATTAACATATACTAACTCAATGAAGTACAGCCTCTCTTGTCAATCTTACTGAGCATCAATTGGTAAGATATTCCTCACCTTTACGGAACTAAAAGTTCCATTACCTTTTGCTTTATAGTCTTTTCGGTTGACAACATGTAGTCCCCTGTGTAGCTACAAACATTCCGCAAGATACCTGCTTCCTTCGCCATCAGGAAAAAAAAAATATGATTTTCTTTTAATGAAAAAAAATTCGAGGTTGACTTCAGTTTGAACGTCGTGTAATTAGGGGCTATATTTAACCGGTACTAACCAATAACAGTCTCACTCAACTATATTTAACATAGACCTCCAACGCTAAATTCGTCGAGATTGTTTCAGAAATTTCTGAGACAAAATATTCGAATGAACTTTCAGACATATCTCCCCACTGCGTGTCCTTCGTGCCAAATTAAATTCACAAAAACATTTTTAGTTAGCATATTTTTTTCACAGAATCTGGCCTTCATGAAAATTTTAACGAACACGTGGTATAAAATCATCCTCGTTGCGTGCCCTCTGTTGAGTTACTGAGAGACAAATGTCTTCCCTTCATCGCACAGTGACACGGATTAATTAACACTGACCAGTTCATGTCGACACTGCACTGAGGAGTGAGATAGCAATGTGATGTCATATTGGGGTGATTCGTCTTCGGAAGGAGAGGGTTGGGGCTCTCAAGTCGGGGAAGCAAGATTGATTGCAATGTAAACATCGGGCACTACATCTAGTGAAGGATGCATTAATACGTACAGAGGGTGGTGGAAAGTGTATTCATAACTGACAGGTCTCATACCATATTCTCACGACAAGCATTAAGATGCGTCGTTAAAGAGGTCACACGCTTTAGTTACCGTACATAAATGTGAAAAATGTCTGCACCAGGAAGCCGTCACAATCTCAAAAGTTAAAATATCCGTCCTTCTATAGGCGTATGTATCTTCTCCGAAACTATTCAAAACCTGGCACTGGGAATTTAAACTGAAAGCTGCCCGATGTAAACCTCATATACTGTTATCCGGAAACCTATCAGTCAACCACTACATGCACTAACCAAATGACTAACTAAGTAGTTAGTTAGTTAGTTATTAGAGAGGGTGGGTTTCCCCATACACTTAGACCTGTAGTGGTCCATTGTGCTTCCCTCTATGATTTCTACCAGTCTCTATATCCTACCGGTATTGGTGCTTACCATCAGTCCCGCCCAGCCAGCGAGACCGGCTCTACTGGCTGAGAAGTATCTATAATGCTTCCCCCATTTACCGGAGGTATTAGTGACTGCTGTTGGGCGGCAAACGTCCGCAATTTTGGCTCAGTGACCTCCTTTGGAGGTATGAGGTTCTTTCACGTGCCGTAAAGGTACGACACGGGACCCACGGCTTAAAGTCCCTCCCGGAGGACTTGTTCCCTGAATTTTTCCGCCCTTAAAAATTCGACGACCTCCGCCGGGTATTTGAACCCGGGTACTACGAGTCATGAGGTGGGAACGTTACCTCTAGACTACGAAGGCCGCTACTAACTAAATAACTAACTAACCAACCACTGAAGCAACAAACTAATCCAACTAACTAACTAACCCACCAAAAATTAACCAAAACAAAAAGTAACAAGATACATTGTAATAAAAATAATTTTTATTTATTAGTCCATCATATTATGTTGGCGAAATTTTAAACAGGCTTCACTGAAAACTGTGTAGGATATAAAATATTTGCGCCTTACATTATCTGCATTATCGTCCCTTCTAGTCTTAGGCCTTGCAATTGGTTTCTTCTCTTTCATATATTCCTATAAACATCCTTTTTTCACCTATCGCCTCTCCCACCGTGCTACATGGCTTGCACATCTCAGTTCCTTGCCTTGAGCACCTGAAAATCTATCACGACGATCAAAATTTCCCCTTAATTTAAAGGCAAATAATGTCACCTAAGGAAACAGATTTGTAGCATAGCCACCTCATTTATTCATCCCTACATGCACAGCGACGGGCTAGGGGCTGGACAGCCGAGGTTCGATTAGTGGCAGAGGAAAGTCACTTTCCTCATCTCCATAAAGTCTAGACCGGAACTGAGGCCCACACAGCCTGCTACCTAACAGGTACCGCGGGCTCTCTCCGAGGGGCTTAAGCGGTGAGGGAGTGAACATAATCACACTTCCACATAATGCAAGTTTAAGAGCACGTGGAACTATACCTCCACTCCTTCATATGTTTTAATGGTCTGGTACTTAATTACTTAAGCAGACGGATAACCTTACCTTTACCTAAATTATTTATTTCTTTATTTACGTATTTTGTCTATCATTTATAATGAACAGTTTTCATCTTCTTTGCCGTGTAAATGTAAAAAGATAAAGCTATCCTTGTAACAGGCCGTGGAGGCCCTTAGAGTTGTA
>NW_019735471.1:991691-1020512 GCF_002891405.2 Cryptotermes secundus | reverse complement strand
TTTTATTCCTGAAATGCCCGCTGATTTCACATATGAAATCATTCAGCTTATCCCCATTATGTAAGATTTGAGGCTTTCACGGCGGTGACTATGAAGAAAGCAGTCTTCTGGGATTTGGCACCGTGTATATGTGGTGTCACAGTCTGCTTTTACCGGTTCTCACGGTCTCTTCGCTTTGCAGATTTCTTATATTTTTTCTTCTACCCTGAAGATGGAGGCGATACGTTCCTCCGAAACGTCGGTTAACACCACATATGCACGGTGCCAAATCCCAGAAGACTGCTTTCTTCATAGTCACGGCCGTGAAAGCCTCAAATCTTAAATTCTCAGTCTACATTATCCCACTGTTCTTACGCCTATAAGTTATATTACTCTCATGTCTGAGAGAATTTGAATAATATCCTGCAATGTCTATTGTGCACAGTTGCCAAACGAGTGACAGAAGCCTGTTAACATAGCGGAACATGTTGCCAAACGCGGAACGAATGGGACTGCAGCAGGCGTAAAGAACAACGCATCTGTCCAACATTGTTCTCTTGCCGCACACGACCATGTGATAAAATTTGAATAAGCTATTATTGTCGGATCGTTAGCTAATGGTCAGCCACAAGTGAAGGAAGGGATCGACGGGAACGCCATAAGGAAACAGTACCTGCCAGTGCATCTGTTTCACAATCGATCCTCAAGTGATGGGAAAAATAGTTGCCAGGGGATAAGGGGTAGCATTCAGAGCACAGCTCCTAGCTCGTAACGTCTGGAATGACGTAATGTTCACTTATTTTCATCAAGCACCTCACGTATAATGTTTCGAAAGCTTAATTGACAAGAACTTTCAGAAGATTTTCTAAGATAAAGAAAACTCGATATCTGTGTGCTGTGGTGTAAGCACCCCTGCTTACAAATCACTACAGATAATATGTATTTTATTCCCGTCGATGGAACACTATTGTCATCAGATGGGTGTGCTGTCTAGGACGAAATGTTTCGGCATAGATGTGCCTTCTTCAGGTCCGGTTTCTAGTTACAATTAATGCATCATGCACTTCGAGTAAATTCACGTATAAGCCCAAGGTATCCTCGCTGTGGTATGTTATATACGAGACGTGTGTGTGTGTGTATATATATACATATATTCTATAAGAAATATTCGTATAATGAAGTGGCTTTCTCACTCAGTCAATTACTCATGGAGCTGAACCCTTCTCGAGAAGCCGCCAATTCTACAGCTACTCAAGAATTTCCTAGCATTTTATGGAACCGGAAGGTTCGTTTCCGTGTTCACAAGAGCCCTCCATTGGTCCCTATTCTGAGCCAGATCAATCCAACTAACAAACAAGAAAACAATGATACATATATTCCTCAGAAACGGTCCATTTTCACAGTACTAAATGATGTCATATCCCAGAAAATAGAAATATTTTATATTTGATCAAAATCGCCAAGTAATCTGGCTCAAAGTCTCTGACTAATATTTGGAAGGCATCCAATTCGAATCTCGGCGGGGAAACGGATTATCTTGACTGTGGTTCCCATCGCCCCTTTCAAACAAATACCTGGACAGCGCCTCAAATTAAGCCCGGGCCACTTCCTTCCATATCTCTTCCAGTTCATTAGTCACTATTCTTCTTACCAATCTACGCAAAACAATTTGTGTTACTAAGAGCGTCGTTAAATAACTTAATTAATCCGTTCCTCTTATACCTTAAGGCGCCGGGTTTTTTTCGTTTTGATCATTTTACAGACAGTAGGACTCCTTAGAAGAGTGATCAGCTCGGCGCAAGGCCTCTACCTAAACACAGGACAACACAGACACCAAACATCCATACATTGTGTGGGATTCGAACACACGATCCCGCCTTCTGAGCGAACGAAGACAGTGCATGTCTTAGACTGCTCAGCTACCGTGACCGGCAGTGTATAAGAATAATATATAAGAATTCAGTTCGTACCTCACAGGAAACAGATTCGAACCCACGATCCCGGTTTCCAAGCGAGCGAAGACAGTACATGCCTTAGACCGCTCGGCTACCGTGACCGGCAGTGTATAAGAATAATATATAAGAATTCAGTTCGTACCTCACAGGAAACAGATCCGAACCCACGATCCCGGCTTCCGAGCGAGCGAAGACAGTGCATGCCTTAGACCCCCGGGCTACTGTGACCGGCGTCGTTAAATAAACCATATTTAGATTAATATTATCTATATCCGTTGACGAGTTTCGGTTATGAAACACGGGGTCCCACAGACTTTCTTATTATTATTATCATCAGTAGGGTGGGGTGGGACTGAGTCCACTTGGTACATCGGCCACAACTGGACTATTATAAGAGGCCCAGGCGATCGCGTATGGAGCAATTGATAGAATGAGAATTGGCAGGGGAAACCGAAGTATCGGAAAACCCATACCAGTGCCATTTTGTTCACCGTAACTCCCACATGACTTGACCTGGGATAGAACCAGGGCCGTAGCCATTGGAAGCCGGCGACTAACAGCCGAGTGCCCTTCTTAGCGTGGGTTCATTTCATTCACCTTGCTGTAGCTGGGATTTGTATCCATGCCGATGTGCTGCTGGCTGACTATATTGCTCCTAATAATCATATCTCGACCACTTTGTATTTATTAGAAGCCAATACTGCACGGTCAGGTATGATAGGTCAATTCCTGCAAGAGGTAGGTTTTGGAGATATTATTACAACCCAGGATATTCATGCCGGTGATATTTTACACCTGTCTGTGTATAAAATTTTGTTTTCCTCTCATCTTCCATCATCCGATATCTCACATCCGTTTAGGTTGTATAATTTAATGCTAATTTTGTATATCTTCGTTCATCCATAAGGATATAGGGGTTGGTGTTATTTTTATACGTTAAAAAACCATCGTGTGAAGGGGGATCCACTGTTATATTATACGTGCGGAGTTTCATTTGTTTTGCGGGCCGCGCGAGTCATTTGTCACGTTTATCGCCATAACGTTGTCGTTAGAAGCCCTCTGTTTCCGCGAGCTCATTATTTCTCGACGAAAATTAGAATTGCTACCGCAAGAGGAAAAGAGCTTCCGTGTTATAAAAAAGTGTCCGAGGTAGGATATAATGTTGGTTTGTTAGTACCCAGGCAGATTAAATACCTGCTGTTACCCCTGAAGCAGGATGTGTGTAAATTCTATCTTAATTACACCCTCCTCCGCCAGAGGGAAAATTCACATAGCGATACTTGGAATTTTTTGGTTCTTAAAATATTTGTTCACAGAGTAACGTGGTTATCTGTGGTTTCAGGAATAATAATTTTCGTTATGTGGTTATCGTGGTTGTCTTTATATCAATGGTAGCAGAATTTTGTCAATGAATTGATTAATTACAAATCTTCTGGCGGTGTTCATTATTAATTGTTCCTTGATAAAAGCTGATACACACAAATATCCGAAGAATACTGCATTCTGGGATGTGGTACTGTGTAGTCTGGTAGAACGTGAGGAAAAGATGCCTTCGTCTGCAAGGTTTGACTGCCTGGATTTTGTCAGCGAACTGATAAATGTTAATATCGCTGATTTGATGTAAAGATAAATTTGTCCCTGCGCTTAATTAATTGTCATTCCATGAAGACATGTAAGGACATTTTTTTTTCCTTGGCACTACAGCCCCAGTGGGCCTAGGCCTACCTCCATGAATTTCTCCGTTCACTTCGGTATTTCTCGATCTTACACATTCGGTAGGACTCCTTGGGCGAGTGATCAGCTCGTCGCAAGGCCTCTACCTGTACACAAACACAGAAAAACGCATACACACAAACTAAACATCCATGCCCTGAGTGGGATTCGAACCCACGATCCCGGCTTCCGAGCGAGCGAAGACAGTACATGCCTTAGACCGCTCGGCTACCGTGACCGGCGTAAGGACATGTAATGGAGGTATAATTCCGCCACTCTTAACCTCGGCAAAAGATGGAGGTGTGTGGTCAGCTTTACCACTGGGGAAAGAGCTTCATTTACCCATTGTATGAGAGACAGACTGGTGACAGGATTCCTGCCTCTAAAACGGCGTTTGAATTTCTTTACGTTCCATGTGCAGTATGATTTTCCAAGCCCACATTCTTTAGCCTGCCCCCGTTAGAAATTAAGACAATACCGTCTGTAGGGCACATGGCCTTCGAGTAAGGACGAATCGAAAGAGATGGAAACAAAAACCAGAGGTGAAGGGAGGAGTTGAAAACGTCTTAATTGTTGAAACGGAAGGAAGAAAAATCACAGGAGGAGGATATTAATGAAGAGAAAAGTATGGGGTAAAGATAAAGCAATAATGAAATGTCCCAGTCAGTTTATAGAAAGCGCGTTCAGAGATTTATGCAAAAGCGACTTACAACTAACGGATATCTCACTAATGACTTTGGGCAGCGGTGGCTGCAGGAAAGCACCTTCGTTGTCTACAACATGGAAATGGGAGCAAAGTTTTAACAGAATTTACTTAAAATTTATTACATATAGCCTAACAATTTATTGACAACAAAAGTAGGACAGAAAATATATTATCGTGCATGTAGACGCGTTTCTAGGCAATGCCCGAAATACGAGCATGCAACAATAGAACCAGCATCACAAGAGCTGTTTTCTATATGGTTCGCATATATCCATTGTTAGGTAACGGGAAATAAATAAACGTTATTGACAACAGGAGACGGGTTTCCTTGGGGTCAGAAGAGTACAGAGAGAGAATTATAGGAGTACAAGGGGCTACAATGGAGTACAACGGAGTACAACGAAGCTGTCAGTTGAGAGTTCTGGGTCCAGCTGTGGGATGTTACACAGCGGGCAACGGAAGCGGAAGAATCTCCACCCCTAAGATTCGTTACTAGGAAATGTCCATTGTGGAGAGCTATCACCAAGTAAAGAATAGTGAAAGAAGACTGAGAAGACTTAGTGTGGAGTGACTTGAAGTGTGGAAATCAGCAATAGTATAATAATTATTTGTAGTTACGACCTGTAAGTGTTCAATAAATTTATTTACAAATCCAAAACCCGTCTATAGTCACTAAGACACGTGACATATAAGGAGATTAATAAGTATTGTCACTTGTATACCATTTACTAGACAACATAAACATAAATAATATGTTTTTGGACATTATCTTGTCGCGTTGTCTCTATCTAAAAACCGTCCTGTTTATTTTACAAAACACAACGTTTAGGGAGATTGGATTCTGTCTCCGTCTTCAGGTATAACCTACTTAGTTGGACTCAACGGATCATGTCCAGAAACACAATATCTGTACCGATGTACCATGGTCAAAAACCATTACATATTATTTGCATAGCCATAAACACATTTCAAATAAAATGTATAAGCATTTCTAGTAAGATGAACAGTTTTCTAGGGAATATGGAGAATTTCAATATGAATTTTATGTATGGGGCTTGTATTTATTTGCGGATTATCTAGCGACGTTGTCAGTAGAACAGACAATATGGTGACGAGTGATAGGATGATTGGTGAGTAATGATTTGATGATAATGAGGACTGGTAGCGGTCGTTGCTTAAGCTGATGTATTTCCCGGCATGTTCTTGCAGGGGAAAAGGAAAACAGCGAACACACTGGGTCAGAACAGCCGGTTTTCGGGCCGAAATTTGAAGTCTGGATCCTCCGAATATGCAGTAGTAATGCTGTCCATTAGATCGTGACATTTTGGAAGTTTCACGCACAACGGCGGCTCAGTTCTTATGGAAATAAAAATGCAAGAAAATATTCGTGTAAACTATCAGTAAAAATAACATAAAATCGGTCACGTATTTTGAGAGATGCATCATGAAGACGGTAATCTCCATTAACTGCTCATTTCATGTATTCACTACGCTCGCAAAGAACATGTAATGAGTATAATTAGTTAATTCGCTTAGTGGGGGGGGTGGAGTCTAACCGGGTCCACTCGGCACGGCGGCCACTGATTGGTCTATTGTAGCATGTCCCGGGTGATTATGATGATGGAGAAATTGGTGGAATGAAGATTGTCAGGGGAAACCGAAGTCCTAGGAGAAAACCCGCCCCAGCGCCACTTTGTCCATCACAAATCCCACTTGACCAGACGCGGGATCGAACCCGGGCCGCCGCGGTGGGAAGCCAGCGACTAACCGCTTGAGCTATGGCGCGGCCCTCGTAATGAGTGTAAAGCCAATCAAGAGGACAGTCAATACGGCTCCTTCACGAAGTGTCTGCATGTGTGCCTCTGTTAGATTATACGCAAACTTCGGAATCCGCGAGAGTGTTCTCGCCAAACATCGTAGGCCACTTTCGTTCCCACAGAGTAGTGTCTGATAAGCGTAGGTCGAACAATGCTGAAAATGCATTCCGGATGACTGAATTCACGCTGGAAATTTATCACAAATCTTCCATTGACGTCTACATAAGAAAGAAATTAACGATCTTTAGAGAAAATGAGAAAATTAAGACAGCTTCTTGCAACTTAGCTCTGTTATTTATATGTGCTTAAAACTAAACTATCCTTGTAACAGGCCGTGAAGGCCCGTAGGGTTGTGAGACATCAAGGCTCCAACATTTAACTATACAATCGACTCGCAGATGGCGGAAAGGTTGTCAGCCTTACGTGCCGGCCACTCTTCACCCCCCCAAAACTTCCTGGTACTCATTTCTGTTGGAAGCTGAGTCGACCCTAGGGCCATAGTGCGGCTGGAACAATTATATAAATTGAAAATGACCTCATCTGGTCTCAAACCCGCGACTCTCCGGTTTGTAGCATAGTGCCTCAACCAAATAAGCTACTGCGTTCCCCTGCTACTTACGTGATTAAATTTTTAAAATCATTTTCAAAATCCTTGCTTCGAACAAAATTCTAGTGGTACATCCAGTGTCCAGTTAGATTTGCTAATTCATCTGTCACTGGCAATGGTGCATTTATTTTTATTTATTCGTTTATATTTACTTACTTACCAAGTTAATTTAATGTATATGTACTTATGTATTCATTTACGCATTCATTTGTTAATTATTTACTATTATTTATTTACTTGCTTATTAATGTGTTTATACATTCGTTACTTATTAATTTATTCAGTGGTAATTGCGTGTACCACCTACTTTAACATTCAAGAACGCAGTATTTTGCGCCCATAGAGTGAGTTTATGTCCGGTCTAGAAAACAGAGATTAACGACCGTGGGGATCCGTTGCGCTGACCACGTGACACCCTCTATCCGCAAAAGTTGGCACTAACTCTGCCGACAAGCGGCGGTCACTCGGTCGGCATAGTTCGCTTGCGGACTACAGGCCACGGACTATGTTGTATATATGTGTAGGGTGAGTTAATGAATTTGTGACGAAATAGCGATCGTGTCCCGATCTGCATTAAGCAGTTAGGTCTTCGTAGCCGATAAGCAGTGTATTTTCTGAGAAGCTGGGACGAACTTGCAAATATTATTTCAATTAACTTTATGCTTCAAAGGCTTAAGGTCTTTTCATATTATTTATGAACTTGTTTACTAAGTATTTATTTACATATTTTCATATTCCCTCAATCATTTACTCTGTATTTATGTATGCAGTCTTGTGAATTTATTTTTTCCGTAAGCAATGTCCTATCCTATTCGATTTCTGCAACAATAATGAATGCAATAAGTTAAACTATCCAAGCTTTAGTCAGTAGACAATTTTTCGTCCAAGACTCAATTTATGAAAAATTCTTATGTGAATTACAAAAAAGAAACTCCGTGTTTTTAGTCCGCAAGCGAACTATACCGACCGAGCAACTGCTGCTTGTCGCCGAAGTTAGTGCCGACTTTAGCGGATAGAGAGTGTCGCGTAAATTATCAGTCAGCAAAATGTCACTGTATGTCCTGTAGCACAAATATTATTCTAATGAAACTGAAGAAAAAAAATTCTCAAAATATGTTTATGTAGGGCATTGGCCTTCTTTTATAGAAAACCATCACTGCTTTAAAGACCCAAACTGCTCATCCTTCTTTTACGGGAAATCTCAGAATGTTTCTGAATCGCTAACTCAGCCCTTTAAACACTGCTCAGTATCCCACGACACTTGGTTAAAAATGCAACTTCAGTTTTCCAGAACACTGACTTGCAGAGTAGCAGAGTATCTGTCTGCCAGACATGATTGATGAAGCAAGCGACAGTGTAACTGGGCCAATAATATCCCACCCCATTCAACACGTCACGTGTCACGCGGACTCTCATGTGGCTTATTAACCAATATGCGCACCCCAGAATTACGTCTGTCGTCTCTGAGTGCTGACAAGAGCTGGCCCTTCACGCTCTTATGCGTAATGATGGCGAGTTAAGGAAATACAGAATGGTATTATGGTAACTCTGACTTGAACTGCACAACACAGGGACTATCAGAGGCTATCTTCTTCCTAACTGATATTTTTAATATTTTTCACGACCCCATTTAAAAAAGAATTGGGAAGTTGGTCCTTCATCAGGTCAAAAGACAAAGTAATAAATTCTACTTCATTGTTCGGATCTGGGATAGCTAATTCGATATAGAAAGCTGGACGACCGAGGTTCGATTCCCGGCAAAGGCAAGAGATTGTTCTCCATAGCGTACAGACTGGCCCTCGGGTCCACCCAGTCTAATATCCAACAGGTATCATGGAGCATCTCCCTGGAGTGAAATGGAGGGTGCTGAAGGCTGAACACTCACTTCCATCTACTCGTAGTGCCGAGTTTAGGAAAGGTGGAGCTTTACTTCCACTCCCCCATATGCCTTAATGGCACAAAGCTTCTACACGTAATTAAGTGCTGCGATAACTTTGCCTTTCTTCTTACAAAATAAGGCCCCTTGGCCGGGCTATCAAACCTTGCATCGTCATTCGCTTTTCAGATTTTCAGGTTAGCTCCGCCAAGGGGCCCAACTGACTGCACCTCCTTGCTGTATAGTGTCACATGATAAAGGAAATAAATCTCTGAAACGTTGTGACGTAATACCTGGTCGATGGACAATGTCCAGAAGAATGTTATACACCATAATCGGAAAAGCTCTGACCAAAGTTATCGTGTCTTTACTCAGTTACTTTGATCAATGTGGCTGCGTCATAGCACAAGCGGTTAGTCGCTGGCTTCCCACCGAGGCGGCCCGGGTTCGATCCCGGGTTTGGTCAAGTGGGATTTGTGGTGGATAAAGTGGCGCTGGGGCGGGTTTTCTCCGAGTAGTTCGGTTTCCCCTGCCAATCTTCATTCCACCAATTGCTCCACAATCACCCTCACCTATCATCTGGGGTTGGTACAATAGGCCAGAAGTGGCCGCTGTACAAGGGACTTAGTCCCACCCCACTAGCAATAAAAAAAAGTAAAAAATACTCAGTTACTTTGAACAAAGTCATTATCTTCAGCAGTTAAATTATGCATCTCTCCCTGAAAATTCTTATGTACTGACCACTCATGATCGTCTTTGAATCTTATAGCGCCTATAGAGTTGATAAAGCTTCGTTATATAACCCATAAATCCTTCAACAACAATTATTACATGAAACTTACATTAGCCGAAAAGAGTTTAGAACACATGAGTGTATACACAGACATCCTGAGTTCAAACCTCGGCTTCCAGATAAAATATTTTGAGATTTTCCTTGTTAATTTCAGTCTTCCTCAGACAGTATTTTAAAATAAATTAGGGCATCATTCTATGCCCATCACAGTTCATCACAAATACTAATAGGCCTACTGGCAATAACTCCATCCGCAAATTGCATGTATTTTTTATCCAATTAATATTACGTTTTAAGAACTGTAATAACACAAAACATCTTACCAGATTCAGGACCACAAGGTTTCCTCTG
Organism: Cryptotermes secundus; assembly: GCF_002891405.2. Classification (NCBI taxonomy): domain Eukaryota; kingdom Metazoa; phylum Arthropoda; class Insecta; order Blattodea; family Kalotermitidae; genus Cryptotermes; species Cryptotermes secundus. The sequence goes on along the minus strand of NW_019735471.1, from coordinate 1,010,715 downwards.
ACCCCAATTTTCATGGTTCACAATCACTCACTCAATCCGTATTCGTTACTCCCATTTTACTAAGAGCAAAAATACGGCTGTATAAAGCACCACAACGATTCCACTGTTGCACCCACGACCGATCGCGATAGACTGACAAGTGTCGTCTTATCAATCCTGGAGGTAAAGAGATAATAAGAGCGATTTCTTAACTCCTACAATTTGAAACAACACGCAAAAGTCCTAGTACTTTGCCTTATGTGCAAAATGAGTAAACAAGCGTCCAGGCGAAGCGCGCGTAGTTAGCGTGTCTGGTAACAGAGCAACAGAGGTATACACACGTCTCAGAGACAACTGAAGCACTTGGCTTCAGTACAAATGTGAGTTTTAAGAATTGGTGGAAGTATACCTTTACCTTCCATGCATTGTCGTTCCGCGACGTTAAATTGTTTGAAGACTGAAGTGAATACATGTACTATATAAAATCCAGGTTCTACCTCAACGAAAGAGGCACGCGGTATCGTAGCTGGTTGAGCCTCTCTCCTACATGCCAGAAGGTTGCGGGTTCGATTCCCGATGGGGTCATTAGACTTTTTTCAATTGACATAATCTTTTCACCCGTACCATGGTCCTGGGATCTACGCAGCCTCTAAAAGAAATTAGTACTAGAAATCTTCCTGGAGGTCAAGGAAGCCGGCGCGTAATGCTGACAACCTCACCGCCATCTGTGAGCCGATTTTCTAGAAACTGTGGGAGCCTCGATGCCTCACAATCCTACGGGCATCCACGGCCTGTTGCAGGGATAAGAGTAGTTTTACCTTTACCTCAAGGAAATAATCTCTGTTCATTGAATCATAAGGAAACACGTAAATAAAATCTGCGAAGAATGCAGAGTTCTCGCTTCTAACATGGACGTATGCTTTGAGGGGTCAGGTACAGGGACAAATTTGCCCTTCACCTCTGCAGCAGCGATTTCATATTTTGGGGAAAGGGGCACAATACAGGCTGGGTAGGCATCAACGCTTCTGCTCCAAATGTTTACTGTCTTGAATACAGCTACGCATTTCAGAATTTAACAGTGTAGTATATTTCTTCGCGAAAATTATTTAATGGTGTCTTCAGTATTGAAACAATATAACGTCAGGTGGCAGGACAGTTGACGAATGGATTTGGAAGTAAGCGGTAGTGAGCTAATGAAGGTGCTATACAAGAATTTGCGTGGCGGGGCTGAGGGAAACCACGCAAAACCTCATTCGGGACAGCATGTACCCAGGCTGCGCGTTGGCTCCCGCGGGAATGTGTTTACCGGACCGTTGCCTAGCAATTGGTATACACGTCACAATAGATCGGAAAATATTCGTAACGAAGCGGTCATGGTTTAATAAAAGCACTGTCCCGACATTTTGCCTGGAGGGACTGAGAAAAACTACAAGAACCCCAATTACAATAGTCTGTGTTCAGGTCGAAATTCGAATCTGGAACCTTCGGAATACAAGCTAGAGAATTACTGGTTCAATAACCATCTAGGGCATGTTCGTCTTTAAAATTTGTCTCTGCTGAATTGGAGGTTTCCACAGCGGTGAATATGAAGAGTCGTATCTCCATGGGGGAAATTTCATGTAGCTCTGTAGTTCTGTTTCTCCGAAACGTCGGTGAACTATTACCCAGCTACAAGGCTCTACATCCAAGATTACTTTTCAGAGTCTGCCTTATTAACCTGCAGGCACAAATGGAGTGACATGTCACGTTAACACACACACACATACCAGCGTCCTCATTTACGACCCATTTCGCCTGGTCGCATTTTACCAGAAGTCTTAACTTTCAAACGGGTGCAATTCGACCACGCGATGCGGAGCACTGCCGGAGTGACGTCACGGATAGTCACTTCAGCGGGCTACTCGACCACAGCTTCACCTCACGACGGTACAGATCTTACGCACGAAGAGTCCGCGTATAATCTTTTTTTTTTATTATTTATTATATAAATAGCAATCAGAATTACTGTATTCTATAAGCTATCGTGACAACATTGGGCTAATAAGCCCACCTATGAAAGAATGAGGATCCTTCCACCGAAGGAGCCTCTGTTTTTCACTTGAGGTCAATTGGAAGACGTTTTTTCAATTGTCTGTGTATAATTTATAACACGAATAGTTCTATGATCTAGAGAGGATCCAGAGAGAAGTAACAGCCTACTTGTACAGAACAATTAATAATGTTCTGACAGCCTTAGAAACCATAAGAAAATTAGTAACATAGGGAGGGAATATGAACTTAAAATACATAATGGAAACAAAACATAAACATACTCACTCGTGGAGCTGAGCCCTTCTTGAGAAGCTGCCAATTGTGCAGCTACTCAAACACTTCCCAGCATTTTATGGAACCCGAATGTTCATTTCCATGTTCACAAGAGCCCTCCACTGGTACCTGTCCTCAGCCAGATCAATCCAGTTAATATCAAAACTACAAAAAAACAACAAAAACTTCCATGACTTTAGTCCGCAAGCGAACTATATCGACCGAGAGACCGCCGCTTGTCGGAGAAGTTAGTGCCAACTTTAGCGGATAGAGGGTGCCCCGTGGTCAGCGCAACGAATTCCCACGGCCGTTAAATCCGGTTTTCTAGACCGGAGCTGCTATTTCCTTGAACTAGTTCCTCTATTATCCTCACGAGGCTGAGTGAACCCCGTTCCAGACTCATTACTTCTCAGAAAATGTAGTAGTCCCAAGAATCGAACCCGGGACCTCCGGATCTGTAGCCAGGAACTCGACCACAGAGGCCGTCATACAATTCACACCATAAGAGAAAAATGAAATATAATATGAAATAACCTAACTGTATCACGAAAGCAATTTTTATTTAACAGTCTAATATAAAGCACAACAAAACAAATCCCATAAAAATATCATGTTGGTAATTAATGTAGGACCCATGACACTTGGCAAGACTGGAATGCATGTTAAAACTTTTAAGTCTGCAATTCATCTAAATAATATTGTCACGTGTCCGGGGTTCGTGACGAACAGTAACGGTTTCTGGACTGGATGATTGTATTTATTGGCACTTCAATCAACGATAAGACATCACAGTCAATGACTGTTTAAGACTTGACTATGAGCGTCCTCTCTTCCACCGCGACCGACTTGGTTCTGATTTACGAATCAGTCACATCTTCAGCTGCGACTGCCTTGAACGGCGAGTCTTACGAATGACTCCAACCGAATTCACAAACGAACCCTCTTTTATAATTTCAGGACGAACTGAATATAAGTCTCTATTTCTTACAATTCCTATGCTATTCTGTTTTTCTATGTTTATTCGTTGCCATTGGAATGTATTTAACGAGCCGTTGCCCAGCAATGGACTTCCACGTCTGTTCGTTGTCTGAACGTGTGTTTGGCTAGCCGTTGGCTAGCAATAGACTTAAACTCCGGCTCCATTATTCCGGGTTTCAGGCGTCATGTCACAATATTTATAAATAAGTTCCCTTGTCATATAAGACACCCTTCAACTCCATTAAAAAAACCGAACAGGTTAATTAAGGAAATAGTCGCTGTTAATTCTGAGAGTCATATAAAAGTCATAAATGCTGTGGGAAAAATACAGAGATTCTGAACGTTAGAACAGCTGGTACACGTATGTGATAGCAGCTGTTGTGCTTTTAAAGCTTTGAAGAAGCATAAAACAGTGACGGAGATATGTAGCAGCAAGTTAAGTAGAGTTATAAGGCCGCGCCATAGCTCAAGCGGTTAGTCTCCGGCTTCCCACCGCGGCGGCCCGGGTTCGATCCCGGGTCTGATCAAGTGGGATTTGTGGCGGACAAAGTGGCGCTGGGGCAGGTTTTCTCCCGAGTACTTCGGTTTCCCCTGCCAATCTTCATTCCACCAATTGCTCCACAATCGCCCTCACCTATTTTGAAAATGTGGCACAGTTCAGATATTTGGGAACAACGATAACAGAAAGGAACCTGATTCAGGAGGAAATTAAGAGGCGATTGAACTCGGGTAATGCTTGCTACCATTCAGTCCAGAACTTTTGTCTTCTCGTCTGTTGTCCAAAAAGATAAAAATTAGAATATATAATATAACTATAATTTTGCCTGTGGTTCTGTATGGGTGTGAAACTTGGTCTCTGACATTAAGGGAGGAACATAGACTGGGGGTGTTTGAGAACAGGGTGTTGAGGAGAATGTTTGGACCAAAGAGAAATGAAGTCACAAGAGGTTAGAGAAAACTGCATGATGAGGAGCTTCATAACTTGTACTCTTCTCCAAGTATAATAGAATGATCAGGTCAAGGAGAATGAGGTGGGCAGGTCATGTAGCACGAATGGGGGAGACGAGGAATGCGTATAGGATATTGGTGAGAAAGCCAGAAGGAAAGAGACCACAGGGAAGACCAAGGCCTAGGTGGGTGGACAATATTAAATGGATCTTAGAGAGATAGGATGGGATGGTATGGATTGGATTGATCTGGCTCAGGATATGGACCAGTGGAGGGGCTCTTGTGAACACGGTGATGAACCTTCGGGTTCCATAAAATGCTGGGAAATTCTTCAGTAGCTGCAGAATTGGCGGCTCCTCCAGAAGGGCTCAGCTCCATAAGTAAGTAAGTATTTTTATTTATTATTTGAGTGCCTATATTTTACAATTTGATTCACATTTAATGTTAGCATTCACGTCACACATGAGCGAATCAATACTCAGTTAATAAGCAGTATCATAAATTCATTTTTTACGCCACAATTCACTAATTACTTTACTGGTTTTTTTCGTTCAAAAGTAAATGAAGGCGAATTAGTCCCTAATCTAACAAGTTATATTTAATTTTTATTTAGTTTGTTCTCGCGCTAATTAAATTGTGTTTAAGCAGGAATGAAACGATATACATTGCCTCCCACTGATGCCAATATTCCACATTCCCATCCACAAACATTGCTGCAATCACTCTGAAGCATTAGCCTTTAATGAAATCTCTTGATTCAGTATACCTGTATGTTCCTCAAAAGCATCGGTTTACTTTAGCTAACTATATAAAGTTATATCCCAGGGAAGAGAACCCAAGAAATTCTCTTCTTTTTAAGGTTCCCCATGACTTATTACCATGAGATGACAAATAGAAAAGTTAAGCAAATTCTATGCTCAATTATCAAGCAATGGGACATGTAAGGGCGTGGAGAAATTTCTCCACACATTCTAAAAATTTGGCATAAGGTGAAGGCAAGTAGTAATTTTCATACCCAGCGCCAAGGAAAGCACCATGTATCTGTTACATACGAGGGTACGTGGACCCAAGAGACGGTGTGGGCTTAGGTGATGAAAAAAAAATTTACCTCTGCCGGGAACTGAACCCCAGCCTTCCATATATTACTTGGGCACGTTGCTCAGTAAGGTTCCCGGCCGCCATTAAAGTAAGATACAGACTGAAATAAAATTTTGAGACAAAAACGCAAACAACATGAGGCTTATTCTGCGTAGTCACAAGATAAAAACATGGATGGCAGCAGGCAGTAACAATAGCCATAACCTAGCAACACATCTAATTCCCAACAAATGACGACACATGTGAACCTTGCGCTCTTGTTGTATATAAAGTCCACAGGGAATACAATGACCCACATAAACCTACGCATCCATCATTCAAGAATGACCCTTACATGACGCAACGTCCTATCTCAGTGATGACTGCCTGGCGAATATCTCCGCCTCATGCCGCAGGGCTGAACAAATGTGTACAGTGGCACTCACTGTACCGCACTGCCTTTAATTTATAGAGGGTCCATCTGTTCAAGTTTGAATTGCCAGTGGAGCCAACTCAGTAACACCAAAAGAGAAAGCCTGTTATACCAAAGTTTCATAAGACAAATTCCAGTACTGGTGGCCAGTTTTACTAGAAACTTGAAACTAGTTATAATCATGTGCAGATTTATATCTTCTGGAATATAACGCCTTATAGTCCTTTGAAAGTCAACCGACGTTTCGGAGGAACATGTCATGTCCTCTCAAACTTCGTTTATAATTCGACCCTGAAGATGGAGGCTACATGTTCCACTGGAATGTCGATCGACTTTCAATTGACTACACGGCGGCATATCCCAGAAGACAGAATTATTCATAACCATAGCTGAGAGAACCTCAAATCCTACATAATTATAATCGTCATTATGATTATCATCAGCATTATGTATTAAGGTTACAAGGATTCAGACGTTTCGTTTCATCTTCTAGTCTGAAGCCTTTTGAGAACTACAGCCTTTCTGCTTACCGACAGAGCAGCTTCAAGATTTAGTTTCCGGGCACTGTTTACAAATGTTCAAGGTTTTCCATTTCAGATGCTTGTATTCTTTATATGCACCTTCCTAGTCTCATAATATTGTCACATGAAGGGAGGGGGCGTGGTGCGTGAATTATAAGACAGTTCAGGATTGGATGATTGGATTTACTAACAACTTATACACATAACTCGGGACTACAGGCAATACAGCGCTATTGCTTGTCTACACTTTGCAGTTCACCGTTACACACGCACCAGGATTCTGTCTTCATTAATCGTATCCTGGCAACGGCTTTAGAACAGTCGCACTGTCCTTAAATTCACACATGAAGTCTTCTTTGCACAGTCTAATTCATTTCTTCCGTTTTTTCCGCAGCTGACAGTTTCGAAGACCGCCTCAATTTAATTTCTCTGCTCCCAAGTTCATATCCCGACAGGATGGCGTCTCGAAACTCGACTCTCTTCTATACTGCTCCCGCCAAAGTCAAAGTCAAAGTGACATTGCGACCGACGGTCAGTCAGTAAGTCTTGGTGTCGACCCTCATCTGGGGCTCATGACCAGATATTTATTACTGTTTGACATTTACGGTCTTGTTTTTGTGGTGCGCCCTCTCTGACGAGAGGATGGGTCTGTCTTTTGTATATGCTCCTGGCTCTTGGCAGAGCAGTCTTTCTCGGGTCCGAGTCCCTTGAGACTCGCGACCATATTTTACTGTCTCAGATTTGAGATTTCCCTTTTCGTCGCCTCCTACGACTCGCAGGGTCACGATGGAGGTATTCGACCTTGCCTCCACACGGGTGTGCTCCTGCCAGCCACATAACTCTTTATAACCACTTTGCATGGATCCCACAGAAAACATATCCTCTCCTTTGTTGGGAAGGCGTGTTTAGAGCTCCGTTACCTATCAATAGACGTTCTACTGCTGCTCGTTGTCTCCGGCGGGGACGTGTTTACCGAGTCGTTGCCTAGCAATGAGTCTATACGTCACAATATTTTGATTGCATTTATGATCCGTCATTTTGTATGCATCCTGCGGCCTCAACGAAGAAGCATTTCCTTTGTCTCTACTGCTCTATCTGTTCTTTTATTAATTGGCTGCTGTGGTTTCTTCCATGACACCCTCAGCATCTCAGACTATAGTGTCGAATGGTAGGATCATTGGTGAATTATGAACTGAAATCGAACTGATAGAAAGTGATGGCAACCAAACTGAGGGTACTATACCAGTATTTGTCTGAAGGAACCCAGGAACGTCAGAGAAACATAAACCTGTATAGCTGGTCTCCGGGCAGAGACCTGAACTCGTAACATCCAGAATATGAAGCAGGAGCGATACCCACTGGAACATAAATTTCGGTCAATGTCACTTTTTAAATCTGTGGTCTGCATAATAAGCTTTCACCTGTATTCAACTCTGAAGTAATATTTGAAAAACAATTTCTGATCATTAAAAGTAGGAGTTGCTGGTCACGATAGCCGAGCGGTCTAAGGCGTGCATTGTCTTCGCTCGCTCGGAAGCCGGGATCGTGGGTTCGAATCCCACTCAGGGCATGGATGTTTAGTTTGTGTTTGTGCGTTTTTCTGTGTTTGTGTACAGGTAGAGGCCTTGCGACGAACTGATCACCCGCCCAAGGAGTCCTACCGTATGTGTAAGATCTAGAAAACCAAAGTGAACGGAGAGTTTCATGGAGGTAGGCCTAGGCCCACTGGGGCTGTAGTGCCAAGGAAAAAATAATCAGTACAAGATAAAAAAAGGTGAAGTTGTCCTTGTACTTAATTAATTAAGCATTACGCCATGAAGGCGTATTGGAGAGTGGATGTATAGATCCACATTTTCTTGAGATCGGTACTAGCTGCAGGTAAGAGGTCAGCTTCACGTCCCGGCCGTTTTACGCCTGGGGAAAGATCCCCCGGTACCCATTGAATAGGAGGTTGTTTGGGTCCCAGAGGCGGCCTGGACTACTTAGAGAAGAAAAAATTCTTGACCCTATTGGGACTCGAACTCCGATCCCTCGGTCTTCCAGCCCGTAGCCAGTCGCTATACCGACTGAATAAGTAATGGTGACAGTCATCTGCACAGGGTACGTAGCCACCTTTCGTGATTAAACTGAATAAGAAATCAGTTTAATTCTTCTTCTTTTCTATGGCACTAAAATCCGATCCGAATCTCGGCTTCCTCGATCGCAGAGGTCTTCTAAATTTTTCATAATGTGGTAAGACTGCTTGCATGCACGTTGAGGCTCAATGAATAAACCACTACAGAACAGACAGCGGACAAGCACACGCACCTCCAGCGAGACTCGAATGTTGTCATGTAACATCACATCCTGCGAATCCTGGCACACAGTAGCGGGATCGACTTGAACTTTTGCTTTGTTGCAGAAAGCTGAATGATTATTTCTATAAAGTGATTACTCCGCCATATTTACGTTTCCAGTCTCTTTTGTATGGTGCGAAAACTTTACAACAGGTTCAATTAGATATAATAAGAGCCGCGATAGCTCAGTCGGTATAGAGACTGAGTACTGGCTGGACGACCGAGGGGTGAGATTTCGAGTCCCGGTGGGGGCAAGAATCTTCATTTCTCCATATGGTACAGACCGACTCTGGGGCCAACCCGGCCTCCTGTTCAATGGGTACCTGTCGCTCTTTCGCTGGAGGTAAAGCGGCCGTGGCGTAAAGCTGACCACCCACCTCCAACCAGTGCCGAGGTAAAGAAAACGTGGGTCTATACCTCCACTCCCCAATATGTCCACATAGAGTAGTACTTAATTAGGTAACCACAGGGACAACTTTACCTTATTTTTACCCTTTAGCTAGACACTACAGAACATAAGAATTAAAGGTAATGTCCATGAGTTAATTGAGCACGACGTCATGAAGATATATGGGAGAGCGAAGATACTGGTCCACCATTCTTTACCCCGATACAAGATTGAGACGAGTGGTCAGCTTCAATCCCCGGCAAATTTACCGCCGTGGAAAGAACTTCCCTACCCATCGTACAGGGCGTTGGGTGAACTCCACAGACCGTTTGGATGGTATGAAGAAGAGAAAATATTTTTGTCAATTCCAGGAATCGAACCCCGTCCGTGCAGCCGTATCCCGTCGCTATACCAATGGAACTTGCTGACGCTATTTCAGCTGCAGAACTAACATAACAGCCCATGTGGTTATGACGTGCTCGAGACAGTATTAGTATTTGTCTATAGCAATGGAGGAAATCCAAGAAAACTCGACAAGTAGAGCCAATAAGAGGCCATAGGGTTGGACCTCCTTTACAAGTGTTTGCAACATGGGACTAGTAAGAGCCCTATAGGGACAGCACCTCACAGTCGCACCCTTATCAGAACAGAGGGGTGGGAATAGTGAAACAGCTCCCAACTGAACTCTTATCAGTCCAACAGGGCGGTTCTCTGGGGGATGAGGAGGAGTGGATTTGAGGAGCATATCCCCACCCTAATCATAGACCCCCCCCTCCAGTCATAAGTCTCTGGAGACATGTCGAGTTGTGCAGCTTACACGGACGACCGAACCGTTATCACACACAGCATCTCAGCAAGAGTGTCACAAGTCCATGTTTAGAAGTCTTCAGAATTCGGGAAGTTACCCACGACGTCTGATGCCTAAACTGGAGTTATTCCAAGAAAATTGCAGGATGACTGACACGCTGAAATAATTTCATACTCACGGTTGGAGTGACGCATTATTCGAGTGCAGTGATTAGTACAATTGTACCTTGCTTGTTGTATGTTCTTTGTTCTGTATTGTTCCCTTTATGTTACAGTCTGTATCAGTGTAAGATCTACTGCCACCGGGTGAATATCCAAATGTAGTAAAATAATAATAATAATAATAATAATAATAATAATAATTCAATTTAATTCTTTATTATTTATGTGCCGAGCCAACAGCCGCAAGGCCAGTTACAGACAGAGCACAGTGTAGATTCAAGTAATTACATTATGGACAATTACAACATAAAGTCAAAGACAAATTACGGGCAAGCACTGGATTACGTCTCACACACCAATCCACCTTCCTCCTGCTGCTCCATTTAATATCGAATTAGTGGCGACATATGCCACTGATGCAGCGAGAGTTCACAAAGCCAGCGTAACTTCCACGCAAAGTAGAACCGATGTCGATTTGATGGCTACAGAAAGACGAATGCATTTTATAATCGTTGTAGCGATCAGGCATACTGTAACAGGGGTTGGTGTTTTAGGGGTTCGATTTCGTAGGGGTGGGAGAGAAGATTTCCATAACGATACTGTAGTATGCATTGTCGTGAATCTGACAACAAGGGGTCGAGTCTGAATCATGTTGTCAAGTCGATATATGTACGTATCGATATCATTCGCTTTGATTTACAGCACCCTTCTCGCGTTGACTGCCGCACACATGTATTAAAACCTACAGGGTAGTTTTCAAATTTAGAATTTGGTCTTGGGAATCGAATCCCGCCTGAGGTGTATAATTATGATGGTGTCTTTCTGTGCTGCATTGTAATGTCATGGGTAGGCGAGGCTTCCTCCAAGGAATCCTATCAGTTGTCCTTACTCACCTGTTCTCCTACTGGCGCTACAGTCCACGATAAACCTAGGAGTCTTTTACGATTGCTAGCCACTGTTCGAAGGAGGAAAAGTGACAGGAGGTTGGAGAAAACTGCATAATGAGGAGCTTCATAACTTGTACTCTTCTCCAAATATAATTAGAATGATCAAGTCAAGGAGGATGAGATGGACAGGCATATAACACGAATAGGGGAAGAGAGGAATGCATATAGGATTGAAGGAAAGAGACAAATGGGAAGACCAAGACGTAGTGGGTGGACAAAATTAAAATGGATCTTAGAGAGATAGGATGGGTTCCTATGTATTGGATTGATCTAGCTAAGGATAAGGAGCAGTGGAGGGCTCTTGTGAACACGGTAATGAACTTTCGGGTTCCATAAAATGCTGAAAAGTTCTTTAGTAGCAGCACAACTGGGGGCTTCTCAAGAAGGGTTCAGCTCCGTGAGTGAGTAAGCCACTGATCTCGATCCTCCGACTTTTGTCTCCAATTCCTAACACCCACTCTCTCCAAATCTTCTTCAGCTGAAGCCAGCCATCTTGCAGCAGGTCTGCCTACACGTCGAGCAGTGAAACCGAACACTATTAGGGATTCTTATTCACGACAGCTAGATACAGTCTCCTCATATTTCACGCGGAGTGGGTAGCCATTGTTGCCTGATGCGTGTCTTAGCAGCAAGTGGTTACAGTTATACTAAACAAATAGTTGTACGATATAGAAGTAATAGCAAAAACTCGGCATACGAACTCATTAATGTTTTATCAGCCGTGAAGATAAGATGGTGAGACATTAACATTTGTCTTTGGTTTTTAAATCTGGGCTGGAGTTAATTATTTTAGCTCCAGGCGATACTTATTTTACTTTATCAGCAAGTCCGGTTGGTTTTAGGAACGCCTCCTAGGCTGGAGTAATGATAGGGTACATAGCACTACTGCTGCTACCTGCCGGGATGCTGCGTCGTGACTACACGAGTCACAACAAACAAGTATTCGGTCTTTACGCATGTCCAAACGGACGACTATGACAACTCTGCCAGTGGTATTACGAAGAACTAATCTGTCACAGGGTGAGTTGTAGTATGAGCCAATAAAGGTAAAGCTGTCCCTGTACTTAACTAATCAAGCACTCGCCATGAAGGCGTGTGGGGGAGTGAATGTGTAGATCCACATTTTATTGACCTCGGAACTATAATGAACTGTGTGGTCAGCTTCACGCCTCCGCCACTTTACCCCCGGGTAAGAACCCCCAGTACCAATTGGATATGAGGCTGGATGAGCCCCAGAGCTGGTCTCGACGACGTGGAGAAGAGAAAATTCTTGACTTTACCGGGACTTGAACTTCCACCCCTCGGTCATCTATCCCGTAGGCAGTCGCTATACCGACTACGCTATCCCGGATCCTAGTATGGACCACTAACTCCGTGGCCTGTAGCCTGCAAGAGAATTACACGGACCGAGCGACCGCCGCTTGTCGATGAAGTTAGTTGAAACTTTTGCGGATAGAGGGTGTCAGCGCAACGGATTCTCGCCGCCGTTAATCTCGGTTTTCTAGAACGGAGCCGCCATTTCCTTGAAATAGCTCTTCAATTATCTTCACGAGGCTGAGAGGACCCCGTTCCAGACTCACTACTTCTCAGTAAATCTGGTAGGGCCGGGAATCGAACTCGGGACCTCTTGATCTGCAGGCAGGAACTCTGACCACTAGACCACAGAGGCGATCACTGGACTACTAATCACGACGTTAAAAAATTACTATCACGGGGTGTGTCTTAACTATCACGTCGCAGTAAACAGTATCCTAGTAAGTTTGTGTCATAGTATAGATTAGTAATAATGCCATAACACAGACATTCTATCACGGAGTGCAGGCCACTATCCACGTCATAACAAGAACATTCTGACACAGGGTGCGTCATAACAAGAGTAAATAATCACGTCATAACTGACAAGTGTTAACATTTTTATTTGTATTAGGAAGGTATGCGGTTAGAAAATATACAAAATTTATAGGTCTTCATATGATTTTTCTGACTTAAGACACAAATACCAATAAAGCAATTTGAAATGAGCCACGACCGCTTCCTCCTCAGCCATTCGCAGCGTGCACATATAATACTCACTCACTCATGGAGCTGAGCCAATTTTGAGAAGGTGCCAATTCTGCAGCTACTCAAGAACTTCCCAAAATTTTATGGAACCCGAAGGTTCATTACCGTGTTCACAAGAGCCCGCCACCGGTCCATATCCTGACCCAGATCAATCCAATCCATAGCATCTCATCCTATCTCTCTAAGATCCATTCTAATATTGTCCACCCATCTTCGTCTTGGTCTTCCCAGTGGCCTCTTTCCTTCTGGTTTTGCCACAGATGCTCTATATGTATTCCTCCTCTCCTCCATTCGTTCTAAACGGCCTGCCCATCTCATCCTCCTTGGCTTCATCATTCTAATTATACTTGGAGAAGCGTACAAGTTATGAAGCTCCTCATCATTGGACATATAATATCCAAGGGAGTTTCTTTATTGCTAGTGGGGTGGGACTAAGTCCCTTGTACTGCGGCCACTTCTGGCCTATTGTACCAGCCCCAGATGATAGGTGAGGGTGATTGGGGAGCAACTGTTGTAATGAAGATTGGCAGGGGAGACCGAAGTACTAGGAGAAAACCTGCCCCAGGGTCACTTTGTCCACCACAAATCCCACTTGAGCAGACCCGGGATCGAACCCGGGCCGCCGCGGTGGGAAGCCAGCGACTAACCGGTTGAGCTATGGCGCGGCCCTAAATCCAAGGGAGTTAGTAAGTCACCTTCGACGCCATACTGAGATACAGAAAGCATCGTAAAACAAACCACAAAGAGACAAGTGGCCTGCCACAAAATGAACCAAAATGTCATTTGTTTGCAGGGTCACAACAAACGTCTTCCCACCAACAGTTTCCCGCAGCATACGTCACGACATTAATGGCTGCTTACGTCACAAGAAAGAAGTGCGCGCCGAAACATGTGCATTTACTCGAGCCGCAACACGTCCGCTGTGGCAACCTGCTCTATCCAACCACAGGATGCGCCAAAATACACGATACTATCCGCCCTGCAATAAAAACAGGAAGTTATTGGAATGTGACATGACACCTGAAAGCCAGAGTTTTCAATTGCTAGAAAACGGCTCGCTACAAAATTAATACACACTCCCGCGGCAATGGATAGACGAGGAATAGTCCATTGCTAGACAAAGGCTCGCTGCGAAATTAACACACGTTCCCGCTACAACGGACCGACGCGGAACAGTGGACGAACTGTTCACTTCGGTTCACCCTGAGTCATACCACTGGTATCCATAAATTCCGGGACTGGTGCTGCCATCTGGTCAAAAACTAACTTTTGGTCTCCTGGCCACCATCACCAACGAAGTAGTCCCCTTCTGCACGTAGGCAGAGTTCCCAAAGTTTCTGCAATTTCCTTTAAACGTATCCTGGATGTAGTGTGCTGTGAGGGTGTTCAGCGCCGCCCCGATCACCTTAGTTGTGTCAAAATGACAGCCTTTCAGTTTTATCTTCAATCGGGGAAACAGAGAAAAGTCGCAGAGGGCAAGTCAGGCTAGTAGGGCGAGAGGGGACGACAGTCATGTTGTCTTTAGCCAAAAATTCCCTGGTGAAAAAGGAAGTGTGAGACGGTGTGTTGTCGTGATGCAATAGCCAGTTTTTGTCGCCAAAGTTCGGGGCTAAGTCTTTGCACATTTTCATGCAGTCTCCGTAAAACGTCATAATATATGCAGAATTGACTGTTTAGCCTCCCAGGACGATCTTTTTTTTGTGAACAATCGTTTTGATGCCAAAGAAAATGATGAGCATTCTCTTGACTTTGCTCTTCACTGTATCACCTTTTGTTTGTTCTCATATAGAATGGGGACCTCGAGAATACCTTTGAAATAACGTAGCAAGACTCATAATTTTATTGTTGTTTTTTGTAACATCACGTTTTGAGAGTTGTTTACCTAAAAACATTCAAAGTTAAAGAGAGGGAGGAAGGCAAATAAAATGGACGAAGACGGAATACGGAAGAAAAGAGGGAATAAGATAAATTTAGGAACGGGAAACAGGTAAGGAATAAAATTGGGTCAGGAATGAAGCTACAAATTAAATTATTGTGGCGTGCCGCCAGAGAGCCGGAATGGTTGAGGAGATCAGAGGTGATTTCCTAGGCAACGACCAGCGTTCCTACGACAGCGGCTATGAATGTGAACGCCAGTAATTCCTAACAGAGGAATTTCCATCGTTACACACGAATTGTTGAAACAGCGTTTCGATAGCAGCGGGTGGACTGAACCCTTCGAGATGGTATTCCCTAGTGAGTCCGCGTGAAAGTTATAAAAGTCCTGCTTCGACGAGACCAGTCAGTTCTTAGTGTAGCTCCGTCTAATGCACAAGCAAGTTCGCATCCGACAAAGGAATACAGAGAAGACATCACCAAGATCAGCGGCGCAAGTAATTGTGATAGTGAAGTTGTGAATAATTTTACTTGGGTGTATGAAAGAGATTGTCCAATAAACGTCTTAGCCAAATCCGAGATCCGCGTGAATTTACTTGTCGCATTACCTACGAAACACGACATTATTTTTACTGACAGGCTACAACTAAGCATGTGCTAAAAGATCACGGTCAGATGATGAAATGCTGAGAGATTACTTTACGGTTTCCACACAGGAAAATGCCGAGATAGCAAAAAGCAATTTATCACGGTAGCTTTATTCCACATCCCAACCAAATCACTGTGATAACATTACAGTTTATCATTCGATACCAAATCACGTTTGGAGTTTGTACAGTATAGCAATGAATTCCACATTAATAAAACCCAGTATGTGTTTGCCTGGAAGGCTCAACTGCGCAGTCGCTAAATGATCACTGCCACCGTATATATTATTGAGGTATCAGCTTTATTTTGGAGTTTAAAATTTAATGTTATAATTATATGGCAGACTAAGGGTGTTTGAGAACCGGGTGCTGAGGAGAATATTTGGACCGAAGAGGGATGAAGCGACAGGAGGTTGGAGAAATTCATAACTTGTACTCTTCTCCAAGTATAATTAGAATGATCAAGTCAAGGAGGATGAGGTGGGCAGGGCATGTAGCACGAATGGGGGAGACGAGGAATGCGTATAGGATATTGGTGGGAAAGCCAGAAGGAAAGAAGCCACTGGGAAGACCAAGGCGTAGGTGGGTGGACAATATTAGAATGGATCTTAGAGAGATAGGATGGGATGTTATGGATTGGATAGATCTGGCTCAGGATAGGGACCAGCGGAGGGCTCTTGTGAAAACGGTAATGAAGCTTCGGGTTCCATAAAATGCTGGGAAATTCTTGAGTAGCTGCAGAATTGGCGGTTCCTCCAGAAGGGCTCAGCTCCATGAGTAAGTAAGTAATTATATGGTATTGAAATCTAAATTTCGCATTGAATTTGTATGAGGCACTACACGAGGTTTTCTTGAAGAGGAACTTCATAATTTGTAGGTGACTGAACAGAGAGGAAGTACATCCGGTATGAGCGGCTAATTAAGAAATCAATGCCAAATTTTGTTCAGAAAAGTTCATAGTAGAATATCACTTAGGGTAGCAAGGCGCAGAGGGATGGATTTTAGAGAACCCAAATTCGTAATTATAATATTAGTTGAACTATTTCATATTATGATTCAACATGTACTTTTGTGCTAAGTAACTAAGTTTAGTAATTCCATGCAGCTGAGCTCTCCTTCAGAAGCCACAAGTCGCTCAGAGATTCGAGAATTTCCATATATCTTATGGAACCCAAAGCTTCATTACCGTGTTCCAAAGAGCCCTCCATTGGTCCCCATTCCGTGCCAGATCAAATCAGTCCATATCATCCCGTCCTAGCTCTCTAAGGTCCATTTTAATATTATCCTCCAACTTATGTCTTGGTCTTCGCAGTGGTCTCTTTCCATCTAGCTTTCCAATGAAATTTTTACATACACTCCTATTCTCCCCTGTCTCGCTACATTCCTTCACTTGATCATTCTAATTATACTTGGAGAAGAGTACAAGTTATGAAGCTCCTCATTATGTAGTTTTCTCCAACCTTCTGTCACTTCATTTCTCTTGGGTCCAAATATTCTCCTCAACACCCTGCTCTCATACACCCTAAATCTATGTTCCTCCCTTAATGTCAGAGACCAAATTTCACACCCATACAGAACCAAGAGCAAGATTATAATTCCATATATTCTAATATTTAAGTTTTTAGACAGCAGATGAGAAGACAAAATGTTCTGAACCGAATGTTTGGATCACCTGAACTTAATCTGCTCTCAACTTCCCCCCGAAATGAAAAGTTGGCCTTCGCTTCGTGGTAACTAGTTAACTAATCAGCTGCTTGGAGAAAGTGGCAGTTGATCAGCCGGTGGCGAAACTGACGCGTTTGCGAAACGTCAACGCTCATGGTAATATTCACAAGAGCCCAAAACTGTAGCTTGTCCTGTGTGTGGGTAGGGTCTTCCCTTCAAAACGTTCAGTAAAATAATTTCTGGCAGTTAAGAAAATCCACACAGCAGCGTCGTACATACAAATTTTTGAAACAAAACCCCTAACATATCATACGTTCCACCATTTCTAATATCATATATTCATATATAGTGGCTTATCAGACATGACCACTGTCTCAGAACCAAAAATACTTCAAATTATGATTTCCTGCTTCAGAAAAAACACTTCAAATCACATTTTAACTGCTATAATAAAACTTAATATAAGTTTCAATATTTGGCTTACTCTAAATAAAATTGTCACATAAAATCTTGTATATTCGCGCAATTTGTGAATCTGACATTTCCTTCACATTTTTCATTATCACTCTTTCGTGATTTCTGGTTTGTATGGCCCCTTTGACGCTTTGGAATATGACTTCCTGTAAGTGGCACCTTGCATGCCATTATAATAATATATTTAATACAGATCGGCCTAAACGTTCCGTAACAACGTGACACGTTTGGACAAATCCAACAAAATGTTTAAGTACGTTATAGGATATACAATATGTATAATTGGGGCAGTCTACACAGCAATAGTCCTGAAAAACAAAATAGAGACTATTGTATCAACATAGGTTAAGGTTTAACTGAAAATTCCATTTATGCAATTAAAACTCACAAGAACACACTATGAATCAATACTGAGATAGACGCAATTCAAGAACTAGGACTAGTATCACTGTACGCCTGATAATGGCCAATATAAGGGCCGAAACATGTAGCGTCAACAGCAGAAATAAAACAATTGTTGAAACAATAGTGTCTATTTTGTTTTCAGGAATATTGTTGTGTAGACTGTCCCCATGATACATATTGTATCCTATATATGGCACACAACAGGATGCATATGATTAGGATAAGTACGTTATTTTGTTCGTCCCTGTTTTCACTGCTATTAGCCCTGAAATCTCAAATTGTCTAAACTTTGACCAGTGGATTGTGTTTGGACAACCCTACTGTCGCTGTAGCAAATGACTCCATCTAAATGCATGATGCGACGCGGGGCCCAGATTGTATGACCGACGTCGTCAAAGTGTAAACCAACCCCTCGCCTGATTACCGTTATCAATCCTTGGAAGAACCCCCAAACATGTCACCGTCTTTTTCATGCGGATGGCTTCTTCTGCTGGTGCTCATAATTCTAACGGTTCTACGTGCAAGAGGCCGAAGGACCGAGCCCGGTTGGTAGTCATTCCCACATCCGTGAAATAGAGTCATTATTAGGAAGCTAACAGTTGCTCAGCTAGTCACGAAGGTTTATTATTGTGTCTACAATAGACCAAGATTGGTCTCTATTCTAGGACAAATACGTGAACGTCCACTCTACACTCTTCCGTCCTAGTTTTTTACCTACAAATGCCAAAGTCGAAAATTTCGACCAATAAAAATATTTGCCCTATCTGACGGCATACGACGTCAGTTGGCATTTTCATTACAAGTAAGTCATTATCATACAGAATTACTTGGTTCTGAACTTTGTCCATCGTCCAGTATTCTAGAAAATAAAACACATGACGTTTCGGAAACTGGATCTGTTTCCGTCCTCAAGTGAGGGGGTGAAGGCACCTACTCAGTTGAATCCCTTAGAAAGAGCTAACCTCAATCATTCAGTAACTCATACTAAGGGACCCAACTGAGTAGGTGTCTTCACCC